>NW_023396780.1:0-122982 GCF_011125445.2 Fundulus heteroclitus
AATTAAAAGAAACAACACAAATTACACAGAGGAAAGTAATATAAAATCATAATGAAAAGGCAATCTTGAACATGTGGGTTTTGAGTTTTGATTTGAACACGGGTAAAGACTCGGTGCTGCAGATGTCAGGGGGGAGAGAATTCCAGAAAAAGCTCTGCTCCCCATGGTGCTAAGACGGGCTGAAGGAACAACTAAGTGAGTGGTAGAAGAAGATCTAAGTATGCGGGAGGGAGTAGAAATTTGAAGTAAATCAGAAAGGTATGGAGGGGAGAGATTGTGAATAACTTTAAAAGTAAGTAGGAGGATTTTGAACTGAATTCTGAACTTCACAGGTAGCCAGTGGAGCTGCTGCAGGACTGGGGTGATATGATGAAAAGAGGGGGTTCTAGAAATGATGCCAGCTGCTGAGTTTTGTACTGACTGAAGCTTGTGAATGGATTTTTGAGGAAGACAGAAAAGAAGAGAATTACAGTAATCAATGCGGGAAGTGACCAGACTATGAACAAGAGTGCAGGTGGAGCTAGGGGAGAGAGAGGGGCGAAGGCGATTGATATTGCGTAAGTGAAAGTAAGCGGAGCGGGTAAGGTTGTTAATGTGAGAGGAGAAGGACAAGGTGCTATCAAGGATGACACCCAGACTCTTGACCTGAGGTGAAGGGGAGATTATGGAGTTGTCAAATGAAAGGGAGAAACTGTCAGCTTTGGCTAAAGTAGATTTTGTTCCCACTAGGAGGATTTCTGTCTTGTCATTATTCAATTTAAGAAAGTTGGAGGTGAACCAGGATTTTATTTCGGTTAAGCAGGAGATTAATGAAGGAGGTGGGAGTGAAGAGTTTGGTGTACAAGAAAGATAGAGCTGGGTGTCATCCGCATAACAGTGAAAATTTATGTTGAATTTCCTAAAGATATTGCCAAGGGGGAGAATGTAGATGATAAAAAGTAGGGGTCCTAGAACAGAGCCTTGGGGAACACCGGTGGTAACTGGAGAGGAGTTGGAACGATATGACTTAATCTGAACAAACTGAGTGCGGCCAGAAAGATAGGATTGAAACCAGGCTAGGGGAGTGTGAGTGATGCCAATTATATAAAGTCGATGGAGTAGGGTAGAGTGTGAAACTGTGTCAAAGGCTGCACTTAGATCAAGAAGAATGAGGATGGAAATTAGAACAGAGTCAGCTGCTATTAAAAGATCATTGGTTATTTTTAAGAGGGCGGTTTCAGTGCTATGACGGGGACGGAAGCCATACTGGAACTGTTCATAAAGCTTGTTATGAGTTAAGTGAGAATGAAGTTGAGAAGCGACTGTTTTTTCCATTATTTTTTAAATAAAAGGTAAATTTTAAATTGGCCTGAGATTATTGTAATTGTTGGGATCTAGTCCAGGTTTCTTCACAATAGGAGTGATAATAGCAGTTTTGAAAAGAGATGGAACAATTCCAGAACCAAGAGAGGAGTGAATGATGGCAGTTATGAAGGGGAGAAGAGCGTAGAGGCAGGATTTGACCAGGGCAGACGGGATGGGATCAAGTGGGCAGGTGGAAGATTTAGATTTGTTGATAAAATCAGATGGAAGTCCAGGAACAAACTCAGCAAAGATTTATTACGATAGAAGATCTGAACTTTGCTTTTCAGCTCAATTACATCCACTTATTCAATTATTTTAAAATCATTCTGTAGAAAATGGAGAAAAACTGACCTGACGAAGGTTTAAAGAGATTAAAAACCTTCAGATAAATGAAACATCAGAATTTTATTTCTTCTCTCTTCCTCTTCCTCAGTTCTGGATAAAAGCTGCAACTCTAAACTGAAATGCAGCTCATTGTTTCATGTTTTCTGCTGATTATTGAATAAATGCTGACAGGAAGTTAGAAAAAGAAAGAAACTTTAAGTGGAGCAAAGCAGTGAAGAAGAAAGCAGACTTTACCATGAAGATCCTCAGTGTGGATCAGTAGAATATCAGCCAGATGTCTGCAGTTTAGTGTCAACACAACTTTCACATCACAGATATCAGAACTAAAACATGGAGTCTGACCTCAGTGTCTGTAGTTTGCAGAGGGGAGTCTGGAGGAAACCACAGAGCTCCTTCACTCCACCATCTTTCAGGTCGTTGTTACTCAGGTCCAGTTCTGTCAGATGGGACGGGATGGACTTCAGCGCAGATACCAGATATTTACAGCGGATCTCTGACAAACTGCAGCCCATCAATCTGAATAAAGAATGAAAGATGTGAGCTGAAGCCACCAGGATGCAGGTTAAAACTGAAACATGAACAAATAAATGATCAAATGTAGAAAATTAATGTCCCTGAATGTAAAAGTGCCAGAAACATGATGAACTGATGTCTGATATGTGATCCAGTAGAACTGATTTAAAGAGTTAAAGCCAGCAGAACCAGAACATGTTATCATGACGTGTGAAGGTCCAGATCAAGGTGTGGTTCTCAGCAGTGGCGGCTGGTGATGAAGATGTTCTGGGCTTAGGGTTGGGGGGGGGGCACTAGAGCTTGGAGATTAGCAGCCAACAATAAACTCTCCTTGAACATAAATCCATCCATGATCACTTGCTGCTGCTGGATATTTAAGTCTGATGGCTCTGGCGTCTGTTTAAAATGCTGCTGTCTTCTAGTCTGGCTCAGGGTTCTGCTAGAACAGTGGTTCTCAGGGCCACAATGTTCTAAACATGGATCATTTAACAGAGTTTCAGCTCACATTGTTCTGGATTCATCTTCAAGCTAAAGCAGCAGCCTAGAGTCCATCAGCCAGCTTGTTAGCATCGGCTAGCTGCTATGCTAAGCTAGTGGCTAAACACAGTCCACAAAGCTTCAGCGTCTTCTACCTCAGACTGAAGCTCACTTAGTCACTGTGGATCATCGTGGGGACAAACCACGGCACACATTACTGTTTATAGTCCAAAGACAAGCAGCTTAACATGGAGATGTTGACTTATGGCCGCAGAACCAGAATCTCTGAGGCTTCTCCTGCTGAGCTCTCTGAACCAGACTCACGATGCATTCAATGACTGCCTCTGTGTAGGAAATTACACTTCTGCTTCTTCTTCTTTTGTTTTTATTGGCGGATGGCAACTAACTTAAGGTGCATTTACCGCCACCTACCAGACTGGAGTGTGGTCATCAATGATCTCAGAGGGAAATTGATAATACTTCAATGTACTAGTGATCACACATCACATATGTATGTATGTGTGTGTATTCACATGCATACACACATACATACACACTTTAAATACGATTAAATACCCCCGTGTTTTTTAAATATCTAATTTTTAACAGAATGTGATTAATTTCCTAAAAGATTAAGCATTGAAAATCCTATTTTCCCTCTATTTAGTATCGACTTTAAATGCTGACTTTCCTCTAATTACATTCTAATAGGACATGTTCCACTGTTTCCGTCTGATTACAGTAATTACAAATCCCTGTTTCATGTTCTCCTGTTCTGGAAAGAGAACCATTAAGTTCTACCTCTTCTTTCTACCTTCCATTCATACAACTATTACCCCACACAGTCTTTTGAATTTGATATAAATCTCTACCAGTGTCATGATTAGCCCATTGTTCCTGCCCAACTTTATGGATTTTATTTTGAATCATAGATTTTTCCTCACTTTTGCTTAAAGGAACACATAAGTTAATAATATCTGATTTCAGTGCCTGTTTAGCTGATATACTTCTGCATTTCCTTCTATACCAACATGAGCAGGAATCCAGACAAACTAAACATTTCTTATTATGTAGCTGAACGAATAAGTGATGCTGTGGCCCAGCTTTGACATCTCCAATAATCCACAAGGGCCACAAATGCACCTTAGAAGAGTAATTTACGCAGGCAAAAATAAATACGTTTTCCAGGTAAAGTCGTTTAGTTTGTGGTTTATTTCTCTCTTGGAAGAAAGCAAACAGAAATTGACAAACATTTCTCTCCCTGCTTCTCTTGCGCTGGTAAAAAAACAAACGTCCACCCAGATGCATGCTGGTCCTTCCACTGACAGCCTGTTAATAAACTTAATCCACCCAAATTGCTCATAACTAACCAGAAGCAAAGAAAACTAAATAACCAACACATAATCTCAAAATAAATATCAAACAATAAAGTAAAATAAATAACCTTCACTAGATTATACACAAAAAATACAACTTTAATTAATAGCAAAAAATAATTGGCTCCTACACTCCGGCCCCTGATTTTTGCTTTAACACCTTAATATTATGGATTTTTCAAAATTTATATTAATAGATGTCTTATGTCCTTCACATTTGTAAACTTTAATTTTTGTTTGTTTTTATTATTATGTTTTCTGCTCAAAGCGGTTAGTCCCGACAGTAGATGGCGCAAGTTTAAATAATCTAACCTACTGGATCTAACTAGCTACCCGAAAGAGCACCTGCTAGCTAACCATTATTAATAAAACTTTTATTCATTAATAAAACTTTAGAAATGATCTCCCCCTGTGGTTTTTTTGCAAATCGCACACTGCATATATGCTATACAGCCATAATCCAAGGAAGATCTCATGAGAGCCTGATAAACTGCCAACAGCACTTCTTGAAGTTCCCATTCCTGTCCACAAAGACAACTCAGCAAATTATTTATTTTTACATCTATTTTGAACTAATTCTATCTGCTGTTTCCAAGGTAACTTTTCATCAAAGATGACCCCTAAAACCTGACTTTATTCACTTGTTCAAGCCTCTGATTATAAAGAGTTAAATTAACTTCTTGATGTCTTCTATAAAAACTAATAACTTGGGACTTTGCAGCTGACATTCTAAATCCACATTTATTTACCAACCTTCCACTTTCAAAATGGCCTCCTGCATCTTTTTCTCCAAACATATCAGATTCTGACCCTCACCCACAGAGCCCCATCATCTGTAAATAAAGATTTCCCTATACTACCATCTATCTGATCAGAAATGTCATTTATCATAATATTAAAAAAGAATTGGGCTACACACACTGCCTTGTGGGCTACCATTCTCAACAATATATCTAGTAGAGAAAACAGCCCCAACTCTAACTTCTATTTCTCTACCAAACAGAAAATCTAAAACCCAGTTATACTCTTACCACTTGGGCCAAGTTTTTCTAATTTAATCAATAATCCCTCTCTCCATAACATCTCATACACCTTTTCTATGTCAAAAAGAACACAGCTATCACTATTTTTTATTTGTTTGAGCTTTCCTTACTTCTGACTCCAGGCACAGAACCACATCCAACGTATTTCTCCCTTTACCAAAACCACTTTGAAAAGGCCAGAATAAATGTTTACTTTCTAGAAAAGATGATATTCTGTTACAATTCTCTCCATAGTTTTCCCTAATTAAGATGTCAGAGCTATAGGCATATAGTCTGAAGGCTCTGCTGCATTTTTACCTGCTTCAACACAGGAATTATAACTGACTGTTTCCATGCTGCAGGAATAATCCCCGTCTCCCTAATCAGATTAAACAGTTTTAAAAGAACAGTCAGAGATCTATCATTTAAATGTTTAAGCATTATAGAACAAACTGGATCTTTTCCTGGTGTTGACTGTTTAACATTAAACATTGCTTTTGGCAGCTCATACAAAGTAAAAGGCAGATCTAGATCTTGATTTGTAACCATTCTCTTATTAGTGACTCCTGGATTTTCAGCTAAAATCTTCTAATTATAACTCGTTATATCTTCAGATACATTTTCTGAACTATGTACTTTAATTAACGTTTCTGCTAATAACTGCTTTTTCTTTATCACTAACAGCTATTTTCCCGTTAAATTCTAGAACAGGTAAGGAAAAGTTCTTCTAACACCATTAATGTTCTTCATAACTCTCCATACCTCAGATAACTTGGTTTCTCCTCCAATAGAATTACAATACTGCCTCCAACATGCCTTCTTAGCTGTTCTAACAGTCTTCCTAACTATAGCTTGAGCTTTCTTATACTGAATTAATGTCTCAGGAGTATGGCATCTCCTTACCAATTTAAAAGCTTTATAACACAGAGCAGTGAATGTAATTCTAGAAACTCTTCAGTGACCAATCCATCTGCATCTGTATTTAGACTGCCCCATAAAACATGATGTGAACTGAAATCACCACACCATACAGTCTTTCCTTCATGCTCTTCATTTACTTCATTAAGATCTTCAATGGTCAACTTCCTGCTAGAATTATATAGATTAATCACTGAGATATGACCATTTCCCATTCAGATCTTAACAACTATTGATTCATAATTCTGCCCTATTGATTCCACTTTATATCTTATACCATCTAACACAAATATTGCCCCTCCCCCCCACCACCACCTTGTCTTTCCTTTCTATCATTCCTAATTGTTGTATATCCAGGAATTATAAAATCTAATTGGGGCTTAAGACAAGTTTCCTGAATGTAAATCAGATGAGGCTTAATTATCAGATCAGAAATGTATTTCTTAAACTCTAGACCATCACTAATGAGACTTCTTTCCTTCCACTGGAATATAACTAACATGAAGAAGGGCCACCACTGCATGATTGAGGCAGAGAAGATTGTGTCTCGTTCAGTTTCTCCTTAATTGATTCCCAGCTAGCATTCTTAAAATCAAGATACTTTTGGGCTGCCTTCACAATTATTGCATTTTTTCTGTTTTCCTTTGAGCAGTGTAATTTATAACCTCCACCATGAATAAACCAAATGCTCTTTCTTCATGAGTAGAGTGTCATCTTTAATCTTGGTGCCTTCAGACAATCAGAACTTCCTTCTTCTAGCCCTGTCACTTTCTTTGGCTGCATCATTGGTGGAACAGGCACTTTTTTAGCTGCTTCTGCATCAGTGATCCCAGCAGTGATTTTAACTTTCTGTACTTCCACAGCTCTTTTACTAGCTACACATCCCCTAAAACCTGAACTATGTCCACCTCCACCATTACAACATCTCAAAGGAGCTCCTTCCTCACATTTCCATACTCATCATCCCCAGCACATCTCCCACACTTCTGTTTCCCTGCATTCTGCCGCCACATGTCCACATCTTTGACATTTAAAGCACCGCAGTGGTGGAGGAATAAATGGTTTAACATCAGAACTCATATATCCCACAAACACTTTGTCTGCTAGAGTTTTCTCTTCAAACTTTAGCATGATAGAAAAACTATCACTCCTTCCTCTATTTTGTTTTTCAGCCGTTTGACTTCAATCACTTTCCCTCCTGATGAATTAGATTTAATGTCATCAACATCAGGAGAAATAACCTGAAATAAAACCGCACACATATTTCCTGTTATCTAACATTCTCCCCCTCACATTCTCACCTAGGACTTTTTATATTCAGAGCCCTTTCTTTTTGTTTAACATCATTACAAATGATCAGCAAAGATCCATCCCTTAACACTTTAACATTTCTCACTTTTCCAACTAGTGAGTTGATTTCTTTAGTAAGTTTGATCAGATTCCACTTACCACAGGACACACCCTCTTTGACCGTTTAAGACCATTTTAAACTCTGTCATCACAACTGTTTCTCCTTCAGCCTCAGAAACAGACCATTCTGTTTGTTGTCTTGATTTTCTGCCTTTGTGTTTAGCTTATTGAGTTTACCATACTCCTTCATTTGATCCCCGGTAAGATGGCGATGTGGGCACACGTATTATTCTGAGCTCCATCTACGCAGCCCTCAAGCTGCTACTTAAACTGGCCTTTACACATCATTTCATCCACAAGGTGAAGCCCAACATCCACGCTCTACAGTAAGGGGAAAATAAGAGTTTATACAAGATGTCGGCTGTTGATAAGAAAGATTTTAGTGGAGCAACTATGAACAAATGGAGATTAATGCAGATAAATGAAGTATTTTAATGATTCCACAGCCATAAAAACATGATGTGATGGAGAATATTTCATGTAAACTGACTTTAGGAGCTGAAGCTCCCAGAAGCAGAACCTGCTACTGTGACATGTTGTGTCTGAGTGTTTTAGTCAGTAAAATCCTTCAGAGCTTCTAAAAGTGCTGAAGCATCAATCAGGGATTATAGATTTGTTCCTGTCACACAGATTCCAGGAGCTGAAATTGACTTTTCTAAAGTGGCTTGAATCCCCTCTGAGCCGCTTCACATGAGGGGCATTTCTACACACTGGGGGTCCAAATGCTGTCCGCTTCTGACCTGAGATCAGGGCTCAGACTCAGTTACACAGAGAGACAACATTAAAAACTGGCTCCAAGTCCAGGAACAAACTCAGCAAAGATTTATTACAATAGAAGATCTGAACTTTGCTTTTCAGCTCAATTACATCCACTTATTCAATTATTTTAACATCATCCTGTAGAAAATGGAGAAAAACTGACCTAATGAAGGTTTAAAGAGATTAAAAACCTTCAAATAAATGAAACATCAGCATTTTATTTCTTCTCTCTTCCTCTTCCTCAGTTCTGGATAAAAGCTGCAACTCTAAACTGAAATTCAGCTCATTGTTTCATGTTTTCTGCTGATTATTGAATAAATGCTGACAGGAAGTTAGAAAAAGAAAGAAACTTTAAGTGGAGCAAAGCAGTGAAGAAGAAAGCAGACTTTACCATGAAGATCCTCAGTGTGGATCAGTAGAATATCAGCCAGATGTCTGCAGTTTAGTGTCAACACAACTTTCACATCACAGATATCAGAACTAAAACATGGAGTCTGACCTCAGTTTCTGTAGTTTGCAGAGGGGAGTCTGGAGGAAACCACAGAGCTCCTTCACTCCACCATCTTTCAGGTTGTTCTGACTCAGGTCCAGTTCTGTCAGATGGGACGGGTTGGACTTCAGGGCAGAACCCAGATGTTCACAGCTGATCTCTGACAAACTGCAGCCCATCAATCTGAATAAAGAATGAAAGATGTGAGCTGAAGCCACCAGGATGCAGGTTAAAACTGAAACATGAACAAATAAATGATCAAATGTAGAAAATGAATGTCCCTGAATGTAAAAGTGCCAGAAACATGATGAACTGATGTCTGATATGTGATCCAGTAGAACTGATTTAAAGAGTTAAAGCCAGCAGAACCAGAACATGTTATCATGACGTGTGAAGGTCCAGATCAAGGTGTGGTTCTCAGCAGTGGCGGCTGCTGATGAAGATGTTCTGGGCTTAGGGTTGGGGGGGGGGCACTAGAGCTTGGAGATTAGCAGCCAACAATAAACTCTCCTTGAACATAAATCCATCCATGATCACTTGCTGCTGCTGGATATTTAAGTCTGATGGCTCTGGCGTCTGTTTAAAATGCTGCTGTCTTCTAGTCTGGCTCAGGGTTCTGCTAGAACAGTGGTTCTCAGAGCCACAATGTTCTAAACATGGATCATTTAACAGAGTTTCAGCTCACATTGTTCTGGATTCATCTTCAAGCTAAAGCAGCAGCCTTGGCGCTTTATGCCGCTGCTGTGAGCCTGTTGTGGGTGTGGATCAGAAGCTGCTGGTCCCGCAGCAGAGGAGCAAAATGCTGAGTCAGCTTCAGCACCTTTATGTGGAGAGACATGTGGTGTGGCCACTTCTCTGCCACTACCTGGGACAGACACCTTCCTCCCAGCCTGACAGCGTCTGTGAACACCGGGACGTGTGACTCTGGTCTGCTGAGGGCAACTCCCTCTGACACAGTGGGGGGGTTTCCCCAGTGGGCCAGGTGGGCTCCCACTGACGGAGGGACTGCAGTCATCCTCTGCCTCTTCTGGCCACAGGGTCTCTGCGCAGGCGGGTGAAGCATCTCTGCAGGCAGGCGCCTCCTATGAAGCAGAGCCAGCGGAAGCAGCAGGTGGGCCGCTGACGTCATCCCCAGCAGCCGCATGACGGACAGAGCTGTCACTGTGTGGAGGTGTGACCCGGCGGAGCAGCGCTGACAGCGTCTGCTCTGGGCTCTCATGGTGGCCCAGTTTAGCTCCTAGCAGCTGGGACGCAGAACACAACCTTTTAGCACTTTATGGAGAACCCAGTTCTGTCAGCTGTGGAGCCAGAGCTCTGGTCTGCACCGCCGCTTCCTCTCTGGACCGAGCCAGCAAGAGCAGGTGGTCCACATAAAAGAGGATTCTCATCCCTGCAGAGCGCAGCGGCATCTGGAGAACGTGCGTGGAACCAGAGAGGAACCCAACGGCAGGTTGTAGTGACAGGGAATCCCCTGGAAAGAGAAGCGCAGATACTTCCTGTGTTTGGGGATGATGGAACATGGAAGTAGTCCTTCAGATCTATGGAGGAGAACCAGTGGTTCTGGAGAACGTTCTCCAGCAGCTGTCTGACTGTCAGCATGTGGAACCGTCTCTCTGTGATCAGAACCAGTAAATAAAGGCAATAGAACCCCGTGGAGAACCCTGGAAATGACGTCTTTATCCAGGAGTTCCTGCAGTTCTGACAGGAGAGCAGCGCTCTGCTCTGGAGACGCTAGAACCGTCTCCATGACTCCTCTGAACCGTGGAGGAGGAGAGAGGAGGTGCAGCGCTCTGCTCTGGAGACGCTAGAACCGTCTCCATGACTCCTCTGAACCATGGAGGAGGAGAGAGGAGGTGCAGCGCTCTGCTCTGGAGACGCTAGAACCGTCTCCATGACTCCTCTGAACCATGGAGGAGGAGAGAGGAGGTGCAGCGCTCTGCTCTGGAGACGCTAGAACCGTCTCCATGACTCCTCTGAACCATGGAGGAGGAGAGAGGAGGTGCAGCGCTCTGCTCTGGAGACGCTAGAACCGTCTCCATGACTCCTCTGAACCGTGGAGGAGGAGAGAGGAGGTGCAGCGCTCTGCTCTGGAGACGCCAGAACCATCTCCATGACTCCTCTGAACCGAGGAAGAGGAGAGAGGAGGTGCAGCGCTCTGCTCTGGAGAGGCCAGAACCATCTCCATGACTCCTCTGAACCGTGGAGGAGGAGAGAGGAGGTGCAGCGCTCTGCTCTGGAGACACTAGAACTGTCTCCATGACTCCTCTGAACCGTGGAGGAGGAGAGAGGAGGTGCAGCGCTCTGCTCTGGAGACGCTAGAACCGTCTCCATGACTCCTCTGAACCGTGGAGGAGGAGAGAGGAGGTGCAGCGCTCTGCTCTGGAGACGCTAGAACCGTCTCCATGACTCCTCTGAACCGAGGAAGAGGAGAGAGGAGGTGCAGCGCTCTGCTCTGGAGACGCCAGAACCATCTCCATGACTCCTCTGAACCGTGGAGGAGGAGAGAGGAGGTGCAGCGCTCTGCTCTGGAGACACTAGAACTGTCTCCATGACTACTCTGAACCATGGAGGAGAGAGGTGGTGCAGCGCTCTGCTCTGGAGACGCCAGAACCATCTCCATGACTCCTCTGAACCGTGGAGGAGGAGAGAGGAGGTGCAGCGCTCTGCTCTGGAGACGCCAGAACCATCTCCATGACTCCTCTGAACCGAGGAAGAGGAGAGAGGAGGTGCAGCGCTCTGCTCTGGAGACGCCAGAACCATCTCCATGACTCCTCTGAACCATGGAGGAGGAGAGAGGAGGTGCAGCGCTCTGCTCTGGAGACACTAGAACTGTCTCCATGACTCCTCTGAACCATGGAGGAGGAGAGAGGAGGTGCAGCGCTCTGCTCTGGAGACGCTAGAACCGTCTCCCTGACTCCTCTGAACCGTGGAGGAGGAGAGAGGAGGTGCAGCGCTCTGCTCTGGAGACGCTAGAACCGTCTCCATGACTCCTCCAAACCGTGGAGGAGAGAGGAGGTGCAGTGCTCTGCTCTGGAGACGCTAGAACCGTCTCCATGACTCCTCTGAACCGAGGAAGAGGAGAGAGGAGGTGCAGCGCTCTGCTCTGGAGACGCCAGAACCATCTCCATGACTCCTCTGAACCGTGGAGGAGGAGAGAGGAGGTGCAGCGCTCTGCTCTGGAGACACTAGAACTGTCTCCATGACTCCTCTGAACCGTGGAGGAGAGAGGAGGTGCAGCGGTCTGCTCTGGAGACGCTAGAACCGTCTCCATGACTCCTCTGAACCGTGGAGGAGGAGAGAGGAGGTGCAGCGCTCTGCTCTGGAGACGCTAGAACCGTCTCCATGACTCCTCTGAACCGTGGAGGAGGAGAGAGGAGGTGCAGCGCTCCGCTCTGGAGACGCTAGAACTGTCTCCATGACTCCTCTGAACCATGGAGGAGGAGAGAGGAGGTGCAGCGCTCTGCTCTGGAGACGCTAGAACCGTCTCCATGACTCCTCTGGACCGTGGAGGAGAGAGGAGGTGCAGCGCTCTGCTCTGGAGACGCTAGAACCGTCTCCATGACTCCTCTGAACTGTGGAGGAGGAGAGAGGAGGTGCAGCGCTCTGCTCTGGAGACGCTAGAACCGTCTCCATGACTCCTCCAAACCGTGGAGGAGAGAGGAGGTGCAGCGCTCTGCTCTGGAGACGCTAGAACCGTCTCCATGACTCCTCTGAACCGTGGAGGAGAGAGGAGGTGCAGCGCTCTGCTCTGGAGACGCTAGAACCGTCTCCATGACTCCTCTGAACCGTGGAGGAGAGGAGGAGGTGCAGCGCTCTGCTCTGGAGACGCTAGAACCGTCTCCATGACTCCTCTGAACCGTGGAGGAGGAGAGAGAAGGTGCAGCGCTCTGCTCTGGAGACGCTAGAACCGTCTCCATGACTCCTCTGAACCGTGGAGGAGAGAGGAGGTGAAGCGCTCTGCTCTGGAGACGCCAGAACCATCTCCATGACTCCTCTGAACCGAGGAAGAGGAGAGAGGAGGTGCAGCGCTCTGCTCTGGAGACGCCAGAACCATCTCCATGAGTCCTCTGAACCGTGGAGGAGGAGAGAGGAGGTGCAGCGCTCTGCTCTGGAGACACTAGAACCGTCTCCATGACTCCTCTGAACCGTGGAGGAGGAGAGAGGAGGTGCAGCGCTCTGCTCTGGAGACGCTAGAACCGTCTCCATGACTCCTCTGAACCGTGGAGGAGGAGAGAGGAGGTGCAGCGCTCTGCTCTGGAGACGCTAGAACCGTCTCCATGACTCCTCTGAAGCGAGGAAGAGGAGAGAGGAGGTGCAGCGCTCTGCTCTGGAGACGCCAGAACCATCTCCATGACTCCTCTGAACCGTGGAGGAGGTGAGAGGAGGTGCAGCGCTCTGCTCTGGAGACGCCAGAACCATCTCCATGACTCCTCTGAACCGTGGAGGAGGAGAGAGGAGGTGTAGCGCTCTGCTCTGGAGACGCTAGAACCGTCTCCATGACTCCTCTTGACCGTGGAGGAGAGAGGAGGTGCAGCGCTCTGCTCTGGAGACGCTAGAACCGTCTCCATGACTCCTCTGAACTGTGGAGGAGGAGAGAGGAGGTGCAGCACTCTGCTCTGGAGACGCTAGAACCGTCTCCATGACTCCTCTGAACCGTGGAGGAGAGAGGAGGTGCAGCGCTCTGCTCTGGAGACGCTAGAACCGTCTCCATGACTCCTCCAAACCGTGGAGGAGAGAGGAGGTGCAGCGGTCTGCTCTGGAGACGCTAGAACCGTCTCCATGACTCCTCTGAACCATGGAGGAGGAGAGAGGAGGTGCAGCGCTCTGCTCTGGAGACGCTAGAACCGTCTCCATGACTCCTCTGAACCGTGGAGGAGAGAGGAGGTGCAGCGCTCTGCTCTGGAGATGCTAGAACCGTCTCCATGACTCCTCTTGACCGTGGAGGAGAGAGGAGGTGCAGCGCTCTGCTCTGGAGACGCTAGAACCGTCTCCATGACTCCTCTGAACTGTGGAGGAGGAGAGAGGAGGTGCAGCGCTCTGCTCTGGAGACGCTAGAACCGTCTCCATGACTCATCTGAACCGTGGAGGAGAGAGGAGGTGCAGCGCTCTGCTCTGGAGACGCTAGAACCGTCTCCATGACTCCTCCAAACCGTGGAGGAGAGAGGAGGTGCAGCGCTCTGCTCTGGAGACGCTAGAACCGTCTCCATGACTCCTCTGAACCGTGGAGGAGGAGAGAGGAGGTGCAGCGCTCTGCTCTGGAGACGCTAGAACCGTCTCCATGACTCCTCCAAACCGTGGAGGAGAGAAGAGGTGCAGCGCTCTGCTCTGGAGACGCTAGAACCGTCTCCATGACTCCTCTGAACCGAGGAAGAGGAGAGAGGAGGTGCAGCGCTCTGCTCTGGAGACGCCAGAACCATCTCCATGACTCCTCTGAACCGTGGAGGAGGAGAGAGGAGGTGCAGCGCTCTGCTCTGGAGACACTAGAACTGTCTCCATGACTCCTCTGAACCGTGGAGGAGAGAGGAAGTGCAGCGGTCTGCTCTGGAGACGCTAGAACCGTCTCCATGACTCCTCTGAACCGTGGAGGAGGAGAGAGGAGGTGCAGCGCTCTGCTCTGGAGACGCTAGAACCGTCTCCATGACTCCTCTGAACCGTGGAGGAGGAGAGAGGAGGTGCAGCGCTCCGCTCTGGAGACGCTAGAACTGTCTCCATGACTCCTCTGAACCATGGAGGAGGAGAGAGGAGGTGCAGCGCTCTGCTCTGGAGACGCTAGAACCGTCTCCATGACTCCTCTGGACCGTGGAGGAGAGAGGAGGTGCAGCGCTCTGCTCTGGAGACGCTAGAACCGTCTCCATGACTCCTCTGAACTGTGGAGGAGGAGAGAGGAGGTGCAGCGCTCTGCTCTGGAGACGCTAGAACCGTCTCCATGACTCCTCTGAACCGTGGAGGAGAGAGGAGGTGCAGCGCTCTGCTCTGGAGACGCTAGAACCGTCTCCATGACTCCTCCAAACCGTGGAGGAGAGAGGAGGTGCAGCGCTCTGCTCTGGAGACGCTAGAACCGTCTCCATGACTCCTCTGAACCGTGGAGGAGAGAGGAGGTGCAGCGCTCTGCTCTGGAGACGCTAGAACCGTCTCCATGACTCCTCTGAACCGTGGAGGAGAGGAGGAGGTGCAGCGCTCTGCTCTGGAGACGCTAGAACCGTCTCCATGACTCCTCTGAACCGTGGAGGAGGAGAGAGAAGGTGCAGCGCTCTGCTCTGGAGACGCTAGAACCGTCTCCATGACTCCTCTGAACCGTGGAGGAGAGAGGAGGTGAAGCGCTCTGCTCTGGAGACGCCAGAACCATCTCCATGACTCCTCTGAACCGAGGAAGAGGAGAGAGGAGGTGCAGCGCTCTGCTCTGGAGACGCCAGAACCATCTCCATGAGTCCTCTGAACCGTGGAGGAGGAGAGAGGAGGTGCAGCGCTCTGCTCTGGAGACACTAGAACTGTCTCCATGACTCCTCTGAACCATGGAGGAGGAGAGAGGAGGTGCAGCGCTCTTCTCTGGAGACGCTAGAACCGTCTCCATGACTCCTCTGAACCGTGGAGGAGGAGAGAGGAGGTGCAGCGCTCTGCTCTGGAGACGCTAGAACCGTCTCCATGACTCCTCTGAAGCGAGGAAGAGGAGAGAGGAGGTGCAGCGCTCTGCTCTGGAGACGCCAGAACCATCTCCATGACTCCTCTGAACCGTGGAGGAGGAGAGAGGAGGTGCAGCGCTCTGCTCTGGAGACGCCAGAACCATCTCCATGACTCCTCTGAACCGTGGAGGAGGAGAGAGGAGGTGTAGCGCTCTGCTCTGGAGACGCTAGAAACCGTCTCCATGACTCCTCTTGACCGTGGAGGAGAGAGGAGGTGCAGCGCTCTGCTCTGGAGACGCTAGAACCGTCTCCATGACTCCTCTGAACTGTGGAGGAGGAGAGAGGAGGTGCAGCGCTCTGCTCTGGAGACGCTAGAACCGTCTCCATGACTCCTCTGAACCGTGGAGGAGAGAGGAGGTGCAGTGCTCTGCTCTGGAGACGCTAGAACCGTCTCCATGACTCCTCCAAACCGTGGAGGAGAGAGGAGGTGCAGCGGTCTGCTCTGGAGACGCTAGAACCGTCTCCATGACTCCTCTGAACCATGGAGGAGGAGAGAGGAGGTGCAGCGCTCTGCTCTGGAGACGCTAGAACCGTCTCCATGACTCCTCTGAACCGTGGAGGAGAGAGGAGGTGCAGCGCTCTGCTCTGGAGATGCTAGAACCGTCTCCATGACTCCTCTGAACCGTGGAGGAGGAGAGAGGAGGTGCAGCGCTCTGCTCTGGAGACGCTAGAACCGTCTCCATGACTCCTCTGGACCGTGGAGGAGAGAGGAGGTGCAGCGCTCTGCTCTGGAGACGCTAGAACCGTCTCCATGACTCCTCTGAACTGTGGAGGAGGAGAGAGGAGGTGCAGCGCTCTGCTCTGGAGACGCTAGAACCGTCTCCATGACTCCTCTGAACCGTGGAGGAGAGAGGAGGTGCAGCGCTCTGCTCTGGAGACGCTAGAACCGTCTCCATGACTCCTCCAAACCGTGGAGGAGAGAGGAGGTGCAGCGCTCTGCTCTGGAGACGCTAGAACCGTCTCCATGACTCCTCTGAACCGTGGAGGAGAGAGGAGGTGCAGCGCTCTGCTCTGGAGACGCTAGAACCGTCTCCATGACTCCTCTGAACCGTGGAGGAGAGGAGGAGGTGCAGCGCTCTGCTCTGGAGACGCTAGAACCGTCTCCATGACTCCTCTGAACCGTGGAGGAGAGGAGGAGGTGCAGCGCTCTGCTCTGGAGACGCCAGAACCATCTCCATGACTCCTCTGAAGCGTGGAGGGAGAGGAGGTGCAGCGTGGAGCCTCTGCTGATCAGTCTATGAGGAGGAGAGAAGGAGGAAAGGAGGAGGAGAAGAGGAGGAGGAGAGAGGAAGGAGAGAAGGAGAAGAGGACGAGGAGAGATGGAGAGAGGAAGGAGAGAAGGAGGAGAGGAGTGAGATCGGCCGATTTTACTGCAAGGCTGGAATCTGCTGGCATTTTTTTCAGAGGGAGGAGGAGCTGATGGAGGAGGAGGCTGATGGAGGAGGCTGATGGAGGAGGAGCTGATGGAGGAGGAGGCTGATGGAGGGTCCTTATGGAGGATGCTGATGGAGGAGGAGGCTGATTGGGGAGCAGAGGAGGAGGAGGCGGCTGATGGAGGAGGAGGCGGATGGAGGAGGAGGATGAGGCTGATGGAGGAGGAGGCTGATGGAGGAGGAGGATGAGGCTGATGGAGGAGGAGGATGAGGCTGATGGAGGAGGAGGCTGATGGAGGAGCAGAGGGAGGAGGATGCTGATGGAGGAGGATGCTGATGGAGGAGCAGAGGGAGGAGGATGCTGATGGAGGAGCAGAGGGAGGAGAGGAGGAGGAGGCGGCTGATGGAGGAGGAGGCTGATGGAGGAGGAGGATGAGGCTGATGGAGGAGGACGCTGATGGAGGAGGAGGCTGATGGAGGAGCAGAGGGAGGCTGATGGAGGAGGAGGAGGCTGATGGATGAGGAGAGGAGGAGGAGTAGGCTGATGGAGGAGGCGGCTGATGGAGGAGCAGAGGGAGGCTGATGGAGGAGGCGGCTGATGGAGGAGCAGAGGGAGGCTGATGGAGGAGGCTGATGGAGGAGGAGACTGATGGAGGAGGCTGATGGAGGAGGCTGATGGAGGAGGAGGCTGATGGAGGAGCAGAGGGAGCAGCAGAGGGAGGAGCAGAGGGAGGAGCAGAGGGAGCAGCAGAGGGAGCAGCAGAGGGAGGAGGAGGCTGATGGAGGAGGAAGAGGAGGAGGAGGCTGATGGAGGCGGAGGCTGATGGAGGAGGCTGATGGAGGAGGCTGATGGAGGAGGCTGATGGAGGAGGCTGATGGAGGAGCAGAGGGAGTCTCCAGGAGGCGTGGAGCGCCTGAACTCCTGACCTCCTGGCCACGGTGCTCCAAGCAGCCGGCAGACCAGCGAGGGACGTCGGCCCGGAGCGAGGCCTCACCAGGTCCTGAAGCGTCTCTGACTCCTCGGCGTTCTTCTGGATCTTCTCCAGCGCCGATTTAAAGTGAGGAGCCAACAGAGCATCCGGGCTGATGGGGCTCCCGGCACCTCCTTTTTCACATCCTGGGAGGAGGAGGATGGAGGAGAACAGCTGGAGCCAGATGTTCCTCTGGATCATGGTCTGCCAGGCAGAAATGGTCTGCAGACTAATAGAAATGATGATTCTTCAGTTTTTCTTTGGTTTCCTTCTTGGTGCTCAAACTTGTTGGCTTGTTGCTGAACGGTACCGCTGAGTCCAGAGAGCGTCTGCTGCAGTAGAGCTTTTTACTTTTCAATATTGTGTTGTAGTTTTAATAGCCACACTGCTGGCTCCTGGTTCTGGTTCTGTCTGATTGAGCTGTCAGACTGAAGAGGACGGTTCCTCTCTGAGCCGCACCAACAGAACAGCAGCTTCAGGACAAAGCTGAGCTGCTGGAACCTGCTGGTGCCGTCCATCCAACCATTTTCCACCAGGCTTATCCCTGCTGGGGTCCTGAGGGCTGCTGGTGTCTATCTGCAGCTGTCAGTGGCTGAGAGGCGGGCTTCACCTGGACAGGTAAGCAGCCTATCACAGGACAGCACAGAGACAGACAGGACAACCAACCATTCACACACACACTCACACCTAAGGAGGATTTAGAGAGGCCAGTTAAGCTAACAGTCATGTTTTAGGACAGTGGGAGGAAGCCGGAGTACCCAGAGAGAACCCACGCATGCACAGGGAGAACATGCAACCTGCTGGTGCCGTCGCTTTGATTTAGTTTACATTTTCTCTCTTTGTTCTTCTCAAACATTAATTTTTTAGATAATGCTGTTTTATTTTTTTTTATTTTACTGTTTATGTGCGTGAATGTGATCCTGGCACTACTCTGGAGGAACAAATGTTTCATGTAAAGATGTGACAAAGAAATGAAAAATAAAGATAAATGATCTGATCTTGTTATCTAAATCTTTCCCAAATCAAATTAAAACATCTCCATCAATAATTCACATCATTTGACTTATTTTCCTAATTTTTGTTCTTCAGTCCAAAGCATTTTAAGTTTTAAATGTTCAATACTAAAAATATCAAAGAAGAAAATAAATAATTGACAAGGCAAAACATTTGGACACCAGGTTGTCTGTAAAGAAAAAATGTCAGAACAAAATTATTAATTAAAATAAGTTTTAAAGTAGCAGAAAAGATAAAACCTACGTCAGCTTCTTTACTTTACAGAATGGAGTCTCCAGGATCTCACAGAGAAGCTTCATCTCAGAGTCTCCAAAGGTTCTCCATCTATCATGGATCTGATCTATTTCCAGGTCAGTCAGGGAGGGGTTGGACTTCAGAGCTGAGGCCACAACTTCACATTCAGTCGGTGAGAGACTACAGCCCACTAGTCTGTGATGAGAGAAAGAATCAGATCAGTTGTAGTTAAATCAGACTAATAAAGACTGATAAACAGACTAAAAGATGATGACTAAACAGTGATGTCATCATCAGATGAACATCTGCTCTTCACATCAATGTCCTGTTTGACCCACACAGAGAATCTCTTCAGTCTCTTCAGGTCTTGGTTCTACTGCAGAGCTGCTGTGTCTCTGCTTTGGTTAAAAGCTTCATTTAACCACAAAGATGAAGAAAGATCATCTAGAGTAAAACAACAGAACTGACTAAATCTATCTGGATGTCCATGGTAGCATTTGGCCGTCTCCTCTATGTAAATTATCACCAGATTATCTCTAGACATATGTGAGTCTAGTGATAATACACTATGGTTGTTTTGGCTTCATCTCACTTCCAAATCATCTCTAACTATACATACAAGTGACGCCTCTTCCTTTTACTGCAAGTGACCAAACTGGGTAAAATTACTGGTAATGTATCAAAAAGAAACCAGGAGGCTCCAGTTTTCATTTAGTAAAGAGAGTCATGACTTAATGTAACAGCTAACGGCGTTACGTTACTTCCACTACAACACAGTGTGTTACTACAACTGCATCAATAAAGCAGCTTTTCTTCACAGCATGCTCTCCGCCAGTGTGCGATTTGGCAAAAAACAGAGCGGGGGGGGGGGGGGGGGGGGGTAACTTCAAAAGTTTTATTAATGAATCAAAGTTTTATTAATAATGGTTAGCTAGCAGCTGCTCTTTCAGGTAGCTAGCTAGATCCAGTAGGTTAGACTATTGTTTTTAAACTTGCGCCATCTACTGTCGGGACTCGGGAGTGGGTATTAGTTTACTTTAACCGCTTTGAGCAGAAAACGTATTAATACTCGTATTAATACAGACAAAATTAATTTACAAATGTGAAGGACACAAGACATGTATTAATATAAATCCATAATAATCTGGGGTTAAAGCAAAAATAATCAATTTGACAAAACATTTTTTTCTAGTCAGTCCATATATTCCCGGGCCGTGGACATCATGCCACCTTAGTAACCTCATTTGCTTATTGTAACAAGTCCACTTTAACCAAATCTGACAGTTCCATTGACAATTTCTGTATCTCTCCACCTTCCAGCTTCAGAGCCTTTGCACCATCAAGGACAGCCCTCTGCATAATCTCCTTTACTTTCCAAATCCATAACATCACCTGGTTAACTTTCATATTTGCAGCATCAAGCAAGTTCTTCCTTCACACTTTTGCCAAACTGGTCCACAGTCCATTCACCTTTCCACTTTACAATTTCAAAACCCTCCATAAACTGCAGCTAATTCAAAAGACAGATGTAATGCATCATTACATCATCTTCTTCACACCTGTACATTAACTCCACTGTCACATTCAATATAAATCAATCCTATATACTCTGTGTCCCCACCTCTCGCTCACTGACTGCTGGAGATGGTCAACAGCCCCTCCACGACCTTCTTTGTTACAGAAAAGCGCAGGTGGAATAATATTTATGATTTTTTTTTAACTTTTTCCGAATCAGACCTAGTCAAACCGGGACATCGTTTCACATTCCGACCCTCCATCTTCTTCTTAAAAAAAAAAGCGTGTCATGCTAAATTAGCCGAGCTAGAGCGTTACTCTTTCAGTTTAGACACGCTTACCGAGGGAAGTTGTTGTCAGCTGTTCTATCCGCTGAACTTTCTGACCTGCTGGTTTGCATAAATCCAAAGAAAACCTTTGACTACCACTACGTTCATTCATGCATCTGAAGTCAGTTTGAGATGTTCTTCCAAAAGTTAAAATGATGAACACTTCTTTTTCTTCTTCTTCTTCTTCTATTGTGTTTTCTGGCAGTTTACATACTGTGTGCATTACCGCCATCAACTGGACGGAGATGTAATTTAGAAATATATTTTCCTATATTTCTTTATATCTTAATGAAACTAGATTATATCTATACTTACACAATCACATACATACACACTAAATCCTCCGAGCTAATTCTGTATCTTTTAAATATTTAATAAGTGCTTTAATTATTTTATTTGATTGATGTTTCCCTAATAATTCATCCATCTTTACTGAACTCCCCAATACCCTTTCCAGTTCTTTCCTCTCTTTAATATATTTCCAACAATAAATCAAAACATGTTCTACTCCTCTGATTTCTCCACAATAAGAACAATTACCTGTTGGATGAGTCCCCGCTCCGCCTCTCTGCCTGCTCGGACGCATTTTTCTCTGCTCCCTGCTTGCTTGCATTTTCCTGCCTTTTACTTTTTATCTCCTTTTTATCTCTTTGCCAAAACCACGGGAAGTTGGATTTAGTTATTTTTATTTATTTTCTTTTTATTTATTTTTGATTTTCATTTTGCAAAGATGCCTACCTTCACCACAGTAGACCTTGACACGCTTCTACAGAAGATCGCTGTTATAGAACAGAAGATATGCCGACTCGAACTGAATTATGATGTAAACGGCGCGTATGGAAAGGAAACAACCCTGCCTGCGACTCCAAACGGGGACCACCAGCCCGGCAACTCTCTGAACAAACAGATCCCTGAGGAAAACGAGAATCCCTGGACCCCCCTGGGTGCAAGACCAAAGATCAACAAACCCCACACCTAGACAAAGAAAACTGGCCGAGACTACAGAGAGATGTCCCAGGACAAGTGAAACAACAGCGGGCTGTTCCCAAAACAAATGATAGGAGTAAACCTGCTGGAAATGCTGGAATTCCTTTACGAAACAGATTCGCTCCACTCCAAAATGTGACCCAGGAGAATCATGACAACACTCAGAGGTACGTCAACGACTTTCGCTCTAATACATCAGAGAAAGGACATGCCACGGGGCCAAGGACCCTGATTTTATGCAGTGGGTCTGTATGTGGGATTAAACATTTCTGTAACAAGAAAAACACAGAGGTGTTAATTTATAACGACTCGAACTATGGCCCGGTGTCTGATTTATTAGACATCCTTCAGACAGACCTTCCAAGGATCTTGAAAGAACGCCCGACCTTGGAAAAACTCATAATACAAGCTGAAGCCCTGGGTGACGTCTCCCGGATAAGAAAATCAGAAGTATTGAAAGAGGATTACATTCGTCTGTTGAACTTAGTTCATGGCAAAAATGTCAAGGTGCTTCTCAGCGGCCCTCTCACGCCCGTGACCTGTGGAGACGAGATTTTTTCCAGAATTCAGATGCTAAACAAATGGCTGGAAAAAACATGCAAACAACTGCAACCTTCATAGACAACTTTAACATCTTCTGGGAAAGAAGACATCTGTTCAACAGAGATGGCTTCTCTCTAAATAGGTCAGGTGCAAAACGATTGATTTCAAACATCTTCTATTCTGTGAACCATGCTCCATCAGCTTTGTTCCAAAACAAGGTACATCCAGTGCCTAAACAAAAGATAAGCCCAGTGCGGCCCGAACAAGCCAAGATAAAGATGGCCAGAAAGATGACACAGAATGAGGCGTTGTCAGAGCTACAGGACGATTCATCCCAGATCTCAGCAGGACAAAGAGAGGACCAAGAACCGCCATCGTCACGAACACCGATCCAGACTACACCCGCCTCGCCTTCCTCTCCACAAAGCCCAGAGGTTCCTTTTCTGGATTTTTCTCACACCATGAACAAAGTCCTTAAGATTGGTCTACGGTTGACATCCTCTCCACATATTAATTCTGAAAACCGCAGCTCTGTGACTAAATCAGCATCTTCCAAAGGACGCAGAGGTCCAGATCCTCCTCCTCCTCTACATATCACAGAACATGCCTGTCCTGAAGACCTTCGGATAACTTCCTTGTGATATACAGCAGGCCCTGGCAGTACGTTTATCAGTCAAGACCGCTTCCAGCATAAGCCTGGGCCTCCTGACGGAGAACATGGAATATCTGTTATGGTACGTTGTCATGATTTTAGGTTCTGTCTTAGTTTTGTATCATGGAATAGTTTGAGTTTTGTTGTGGTTTGATTTTGTTCTTTGTGTTATACTATCTGTTAGGGTTCTGTAAGCTTTTAGCTCAGTTCTGTTCACCTGCCAGCTCACTCCCCTGTCAGCAGTCACCAACCTATTAGTTCAGTTCACTTTCAGTCACTTCCCTGTCTCTGATTAGTTCCAGCTGTTTCCCGGTAATTAGTTTTCACTCCATTTCACCTGTGCACTTCACTATATAGTTCTGCCTCAGTCTTTAGTTCTCCGCCAGATCATTAACGAGCCCACGGTGAGTTTTGTTTCCAGCGTTCCTTTCTTGATTGACCTGTTGATGCTAACCTGAGAGCCTTTTTTGATTCTGAGCCAGCCTGTTCCCTGATCTGTTTTTCCTGCCCTGTCTGACTGATTTACCGGTTTACCGACCTGATTCTGTCCCATGGTTATCCGAGCTTGCTTTGCCCTGTTTGTACCTCTGCCTATTTTGGACTGCCTTTTGTGTACCGGATTTTGGACTGCCATTTTGACCATTGAGCCTTGCCTGTCCCTGTTTTATTATTAAATCCTGTTTTTTGCCTTCACCTCACTTGTTTGGTTTGAATACTGGGTTTGCCTGATTCACGTTCGTAACATACGTGGCAGAAATAAGAAAAGCAAAAGGAAAACAGACAGGAATAATCAGTCGTACTTAAAAGTCATAAACTGTCAGATGCAACCTGCCACAAAGACATCATCAACCACCAAATCATATAAACTGGGTTTATTAAACATTAGATCTCTGTCAGGAAAATCCCTTTTAATTAATGACTTCGTTATTGACAATAATCTTGATGTTATGTTTTTAACAGAAACATGGTTACATGAATTTAATGAAGCAGTTATACTGATGGAGTCAACACCTCCAAACTACAATTTTCTTTGTGAGAGCAGACAGCAAAGGAAAGGTGGAGGAGTAGCAACATTGTTTAATGATTCACTAAAGTGTAAAAAGGTATTTTTGGGAAAATTTGACTCTTTTGAACATTTGGCTCTCCAGGTAAAGAGCCCGGTACAAACTATGTTTCTGAATGTGTACAGGCCTCCTAAGTCCACATCAAACTTTTTTAATGATCTTAGTGACCTGCTGTCTGTTATATGCGTTGATTATGACTGTTTAATTATTGTGGGAGACTTCAACTTTCACGTTGACAACCCTGAAGACAGAAGTGCAAAAGAACTGTGTGACACACTTAGAAACTTTGGTTTAACTCAGAATGTTAAACAGCCAACACACAAGCAGGGGCATATTTTAGACTTAATCATCACTAAAAGTCTAAACATTTCACAGGTCAATGTAACTGATGTTGCCTTATCCGATCACTTCTCCGTTACCTTTGAATGTATCATTTCCAGTGACTCATTTAGCCAAAGTGACATCGTAAGAAAACGCACCTTTAAGGACAATGCCACAGAAAATTTTATTCAAGCTTACTCTGATACTTCAACCTTGGGCTGCAACTCAGTAGATGAGCTAGTAGATAACTTTCATTCTAAAGTCTCAGACATCATTGACTGCATTGCTCCAGTTAAAGTGAAAGTTCTTTCCGGGAAGAAAAAATCTCCTTGGAGAAATGCTCCAGCAGTTAGAGGTGAAAAAAGGGAATGTCGGAAAGCTGAACGCAGGTGGAGAAAGAACAGACTCCAGGTTCACTATGACATCTATAAAAAGAGACTTTACAGATATAACTTACAACTGAAAAATGCAAGAGAATCTTTCTTCTCAGAGATCATCAAGAAAAACATTAATAATGCTTGTGTCTTATTTTCCACAGTCGACAGGTTAACAAATCCTCCTGTGTCCGTGGCTTCAGAACTCCACTCCACCAAGACCTGCAATGAATTTGCTAACTTCTTTACTGAAAAAATCCTAAAAATTAGAGGATCAGTTTGTACATCCACACCAGCTCCAGAACCAAAGCCGTACTCAGCTGGAACTTATCCTGACAAAATGTCCCAATTCAATAAACCACAAAAGCTTAGAGCAGATCATTCAGCAGCTAAGTTCCTCTTCATGCTGCCTTGATGTTCTATCCACAGTTTTCCTTAAGAAAGTTTTACCTGGCATAGCGTCTGAGTTGACTCAGATAATAAACACGTCCCTTCTGTCAGGTGTTTTCCCCCAGTCCCTAAAAACAGCAATTATCAAACCACTGCTGAAAAAGAACAGTTTAGACAAACTTCTACTCTAGAACTACAGGCCCATCTCAAACCTCCCCTTTATCAGTAAGATTATTGAAAAAGCTGTATTTCAACAATTAAACACCTTCTTAACAACGACCAGCCGCTTTGACGTTTTCCAGTCTGGCTTCCTCACCACAGTATAGAGACCGCCCTGATCAAGGTGTTTAGTGACATCCATAGAAATACAGACTGTGGAAGAACCACCGTGCTGGTTCAGTTGGACCTCAGTGCAGCATTTGATACTGTCGATCACTCCATTCTGTTAAAGCGCCTGGAGAACTGGGTCGGCCTCTCTGGTACAGCTCTCCACTGGTTTAAATCCTACTTAAAGGACAGGGAATTTTTTGTATCAGTGGGTGACTTTACATCAGAGATGACAAAAATCACATGTGGGGTTCCCCAAGGGTCCATCCTGGGTCCCCTCCTTTTC
Source organism: Fundulus heteroclitus (assembly GCF_011125445.2). Classification (NCBI taxonomy): domain Eukaryota; kingdom Metazoa; phylum Chordata; class Actinopteri; order Cyprinodontiformes; family Fundulidae; genus Fundulus; species Fundulus heteroclitus. Next base: position 25,715 of record NW_023396780.1, read on the forward strand.
AATATCTACATGCTCCCTCTTGCTCAGATAATAAAAAACAACAACATCAGCTACCATAACTATGCAGACGACACACAGCTCTGCATCACCATGTCACCAGGTGACTATGAACCAGTTCAGGCACTGAATAAATGCCTAGAAGAAATCAATACGTGGATGTGCCAAAATTTTCTTCAGTTGAATAAAAACAAAACAGAAGTAATAATATTTGGACCAATAGAGGAGAGATCAAAAGTTAGCACACAGCTCCAGCTGCTTCAGCTAAAAACCACCAATCAGGCCCGAAATCTGGAAGTAGTGATGGACTCAGACCTGAACCTCCAAAAGCATCTAAAGACAATTACAAGGTCAGCTTTCTATCACCTGAGGAACATTTCCAGGATTAAAGGACTGATGTCTCAGCAGGATCTGGAAAAACTAATCCATGCGTTTATATTTAGTAGAATTGATTACTGCAATGGTGTTTTCACAGGTCTGCCTAAAAAGTGGATCAGACAGCTGCAGCTGATCCAGAACGCTGCTGCCCGCGTCCTCACTAAGACTAAGAACGTAGAGAACATAACCCCAGTTCTAAAGTCATTACACTGGCTCCCTGTATCTCAGAGAATAGACTTTAAAATCCTTCTGTTAGTCTATAAATCCCTGAATGGCTAAGCACCTAAATACATCACAGACTTGTTATCTGGGCATCAACCCTCCAGACCACTAAAGTCTTCTGGCTCCAGCCTGCTCTGCATACCTAGAACCAGAACTAAACAAGGAGAAGCAGCATTTAGTTCCTATGCTCCACTGATCTGGAACAAACTTTCAGAAAATTGTAAAGGTGCGGAAAGCCTGAGTTCCTTTAAATCAAGATTAAAAACACATTTGTTTAGGATTGCCTTCAACTGTTCTAGTTAACTGAAACACCACTTTTTTGTTCTATTTTCTATCTACATTTTATTCCTACTTGCTTTTATTCTGTTTTAATTTGCTATATTTTAATAATGTAAAGCACTTTGCATTGTCCCTGTACTGAATTGTGCTATATAAATAAATTTGCCTTGCCTTGCCTTTGCCTTGCCTATTATTTTTAAACCAGTATTTAAACTAGTATGCCCTATCCTCAACCTGTTTATCCATATTTCCTCTCTTCTATTCATTATACTATTATATCTTATGATAATATCTTTCTGTCTTTTATATAAATGTCTTCCCTTTTCTTTTAAATTCCATCTCTCCTGCCATATATTATTTATTTTATCTTTAATAATTACTTTTATTTCTGTTCTACTTAGTGGGACATCATATTCAATTTGTCTTGCTTCTTTAGCTAATTTATCTACTTTTTCATTACCTAAAATTCCTTTATGTGCTGGAACCCATGTAAATTGAATACTTATTTTTTTGTTGCTGTCAGGGTTCTCTGTGTTGTTCTGCTCTAATTCTACTCCTCAGGTGTGCCTAGTTGGCTGAGGGGGCGTGGCCCACACCTGCAGCTCGTTGCAGGCGGCTTCCTCTGGCTTCTTAAGCAGAGCGCTGACAGATGGAAGACGCCAGAGCCTTAACCAGTCGTGGTACGACGTGGCCTGTGACCCAACTCCTGAAAACCTGCTTGTGAGTTTTTCGTCTTTGAATTTTGACTAATTTTGGATCTCCCTGTTTTTGTCACAGTTTTTGGTGCTTGGATGCACTCACCCGTCTTGACGTCTTGTCCGAAGAGACAGAGCTACAGAATCCTCCTGCTCAGATTTTGCTCTGGCGCTCCCCTCATACTCCCTGGATGTTACCCAGCGGGGCCTGAGATTCCCCCTCCCGGATTCTGCTGGCTCTTCTCGCACTCTGGTCAATCCATCTGTCACCCACTGCCGAGGAGGCTCGCTCTGGATCTCTCACCAGTAACATCTGCCGCCCTCTGCCACTAGCTGCCTAACACCAACAGAGTAGGATCACAGGGTTCCCTCGGCGCTACTTCTCCCCGGTTAGGTCCGCCCAGCTTTATGGTAAGCAGCGCAGATTCTAGTAGTTTTCCTGGTTCACCTTTCAGAGTCACTTACTCTCCTTCTCTTTGCAGTCTCTCCAGCCGTGACGTTCTGACCCTGCCGAAGTTGCCTGTAGTCCCGTCCGTTATACCGGCCTGTTTCCTAAATAAACATCTTAAAACTGTGCCTTGCTTCCCGATCGTATCTGCATGTGGACTCTGTTGTGTCTACCACTAGGTGGTGTATGAGTAGAGAATAAGAAGAGGGAGAAGAAGTGTGAGAAAGGAAGTGAAATGGAGGGTTTTGCTGCCTGCTAAGCAAGTTATGAATGAAAGCTGTTAAGAGTTCCTTGCCTACGTAATTTTCCACCTCGTCCTAACATCTACACTTAACAATTGGCGACGATGACGTCTGTACCCATGCCTGCACCGTTCCTACCCTGCAGTGGAGAACCTACGGTCCCGTTTTCCATGTGGCGGAAAATGTTTGAGAACTACTTAACAGCTATCCATGCTACTGGCAATTCCTGGTCCGATGCTAGACGCCGTGCTCTACTAATTCACGCCCTTGGCTTCGAGGGACAACGTTTATCCTACACCTTGCCTAACGCCGGCACTTCATACAATGACGCAATGACGGCGTTGGAACTACAGTTTACACCGAAGGTGAACGTTGTCGTGGCGAGACACCAATTCTGACAGAGAACGCAGAGGGCGGATGAGACTGTGCCTCAATACCTTGCTGCTTTACGTGAGCTGGCTATTCCATGTGCTTATGGAACCATGGAGGACGAGATGCTGCGGGATCAGCTGATTGAGAAGGCTTATGCACCGGAGGTGAGAAACAGACTTTTACTGGAATGTTCTCTGACGCTGGACAGCGCTATCACGCTGGCATGTCAAGTGGAACACGCTCTTCGGTCGTCCGAACTCCTCACCGGAGCTACAGCTGTTAACACGGTTGCCCAACGCGGACCTACTCAACGTCAACACAAGGAAAAAAAACGGCAAGCTGCATCTAAAAACAACCACACGCGCCCCGCGCGGCAGACAGAGCGCACCTGTTATCGCTGTGGATCGACAAACCACCTGGCGAATGCAAGAAGCTGCCCTGCAGCCACGGCAAAATGCAACAGCTGTGGTAAGACTGGACACTTTTCTAAAGTTTGCCGCTCAACTAAACAAGTAGGGGAAGTAATTCCTGAAGTGGTTGTGCTCATGTTAACCGCAAATGAAGGTAACACTACTGACAGACTGTTTTGCAATGTGAACATTAAAGCTGCATCGGGCGAGTCTGCTGATAATGAATTACTGATACAGGATCATCAGTTTCTACCATACCAGAGACTCTGTACAATAGACATTTTCCTGGCTGTCATCTCACTGCACCTCAGGTTAAACTAGTTACCTACTTGAAAGAGGATATTCCTGTAATAGGATGTTTGGAAGCAACAGTTACCCTTCATGACAAGGCTGCTTCTGCTTCTTTGTATGTAGTCAAAGGCGGATCTGCATTACTGGGGATGGATCTGATAAATGCACTGAATTGGACATTTAACTCCGATTCAATCCGTGCTCCAACCCCTGAACATGCCTCTTCGGCTGCACCTGTGTTGCTGACAAAAACAGACTCTGCTTCTATTGGCTGTGTTGCTGGGTTTGTGCACAAAGTTAAAATACGTGAGGATGCAGTACCAGTTCGGCAAAAGCTTCGCCGCCTTCCATTTGCAGTACGTGATGCAGTGTCTGAGGAACTGGATCTGCTGTTAAAGGAGGGAATTATCGAACGCATTGATGCTTCCCCCTGGATTTCTCCTATTGTGGTCACAACAAGGAAAGAGGGCAGACCAAGATTGTGCGTTGACTTGAGGGAGCCTAATAAAGCTATTGTTGCCGACAGTCACCCTTTGCCCCACATGGATGAGCTTCTAAGTGAGCTCAGAGATGCCAGTGTTTTCTCCACCATTGACCTGGCATCTGCATACCATCAACTCCTGTTGCATGAGAGTAGTAGGGATCTCACGGCTTTTATTACACATAAGGGGCTTTTCCGTTACTGCCGTGTTCCCTACGGGTTGGCTTCTGCTCCATCTGCATTCCAAAAAATGATGGAAACTGTGCTTAAAGGACTGCCTGGTGTGCACAATTACTTGGATGACGTAATTGTTTCAGGATCTTCTCTACAGGAACATGACAAACGACTGCGTGCTGTGCTCCAGCGTCTTACAGAGGCAGGCCTGACACTCAACATGCGAAAATGCGCATTTAGACAGTCCAGCCTCAAGTTTCTTGGTCACATCATTTCCAAAGACGGCATCCTTCCTGATCCAGATCATTGTGCAGCTGTCCGTGATGCACCACCACCACATGATCTTCCGTCTCTGCGCTCCTTCCTGGGTTTGATCTCCTGGTACAGTAAGTTTCTTCCTAATTTTGCCACATTAGTGGAACCAATGCGGGCTGTGCTGAGAGAAACTGCTGACTCTGGTTTTGTGTGGACTGAAGGGGCTGATCAAAGCTTTAGGGAATTAAAAGAACTTTTACTGAACAGTCCGGTTCTGGCTCTTTTTGACCCGTCCCTCCCAACTATTGTCACCACGGACGCTTCGGATTACGGCCTGGGTGGTGTGCTGACCCAAATACACCCAGATGATGTTGAACGCACTGTAGCATTTGCATCTCGGACGCTGACCTCTGCAGAACGGAAATACTCCACAGTAGAAAAGGAGGCTCTTGCTTGTGTGTGGGCCGTGGAAAAATGGAGGTCTTATCTCTGGGGCCGACGTTTCACACTGAGGACTGATCATCAAGCACTGACGACATTACTAGCTACCAAAGGCATTGGGCGTGCGGGAATGAGGGTCGCACGCTGGTCTGCGCGTTTGCTGTGCTTCACCTATGATTTGGAATACAGGCCTGGATCACAAAACCAGGCTGCAGACTGTTTGTCACGGTTACCACTTCCTAGGGACTCTACCCCTTTTGATGAACCTGAAATGGTTGCAGCCGTGGTGTCAGCTCTGTCTGTTGATGAGTTCACTTCTGCTTCGTCTCACTGCCATGAACTCACACTTCTCCGTGGACAGATAGAGAAAGGCTGGCCTAAGTGCAAGAAGGATGTGGACCCGGTCTTAATACCATACTTCCACATCAGGAATGAGCTTTCTGCATCTCAGGACCTGGTTATGAGAGGTGAACATCGATACATCGTTCCTGTTGCTTTACGTGCTACTGTCATTCACTTGGCACATGAAACACATCAAGGCATTGTTCGCACAAAACAGAGGCTTCGTGACCTCTATTGGTGGCCCCAGATGGACAAAATGGTTCAGTCGGTTATTTCTTCATGTACGACTTGCCAAATGAACGACAAATCCGCTAAAACTGCTCCTGCTCCCCTACAACCTATTGAACTGCCGAACAGACCGTGGGAGAAAGTTGCTCTGGACATTGTGGGTCCCTTTGAAACTGCTGCTTCTTCATGTAGATTCGCTATAACATTAGTGGACTATTACAGTAAGTGGCCAGAAGTAGCATTTGCTCATACTGTAACGACTGATGTTGTTATCACATTTCTGCGCTCTATTTTCAGCAGAGAGGGAAACCCTGATTACATAGTCACTGATAATGGGCCACAGTTTCTTTCCAGCTCTTTTGCAGATTTTCCTCAAAGAGAGGGGAATATCTCATCTTCGTACAAGTGTGTACCATCCGCAGTGCAATGGTGCTGTTGAAAGATGGAACAGAGTTCTTAAGGAGACAATCCTAACTGCTGAACACATGCAGAAAGACTGGAAAACCACAGTGACTGATTTTCTACAAAACTACAGAGCAACGCCACATAGCACAACTGGAGTATCGCCATCAGAACTATTGCACAATACTATATTTGCAGTTACAGATTCAACTGGTAATACAGTAAGTGAACCAGAGTGTATAAATAATACCTTCCGCGATTTCTACAAATCTTTATACACACCACAGATAAATCCATCAGAGAAGGATATTAAGCAATTTCTGGATAAAATTACACTTCCTAAATTATCAGATAACCAAAGAATGACACTGGATTCCCCGCTGACAACAGCTGAAACCCAGGAAGCTCTTAAAAGCATGCCTAATAAAAAGGCTCCAGGTCCAGATGGATTCCCCACTGAGTTTTATAAAGAGTTCTGGAATATTCTAGCCCCAACGTTCCACAGAATGTTGCAGGAAATACAGGAAAAAGGTAGATTTCCAGCTAATATGAACTCTGCCACCATCAGCCTTCTGCTCAAGCCAGACAAAGATCCTGTGTTGCCCACTAGTTATCGTCCCATATCCTTAATTAATGTGGATATTAAGATAATCTGTAAAGCTTTAGCAAAAAGATTAGACAAAGTAACTCCTCTCATAATACATCCAGATCAAACTGGTTTCATCAGAGGAAGGCAGTCATCCACAAATACACGCCGATTACTTAATTTAATTGATTATTCCTACAGTAAAAACATTAAAACCAATATATTGTCTTTAGACGCAGAAAAAGCATTTGATAGAGTAAATTGGAAATTTTTATTCGCTACTCTTCATAAATTCGGTTTTGGCGATTTATTCATAAACTGGTTAAAAATTCTATACAATTCTCCAACAGCCTGTGTCAGGACAAATAATCAAATATCTTCCAGTTTTTGTCTACAGAGGGGCACCAGGCAAGGATGCCCTCTTTCTCCATCACTTTTTGCCATCTTTATAGAACCTCTAGCAGCAACAATCAGACAAACAAAAGCTGTAAAAGGTATAAAATGCATGAAAATAGAGCACAAGATTAGTCTGTACGCGGATGATGTATTACTTTATCTCCAGCATTCAAATAATTCTCTTTTACAAGTAATTAGAATACTAGAATCTTTCTCCAAAGTATCAGATTACTCGTTAAACTGGTCTAAATCTACGGTACTGTCAATTAATTGCTCTCTCGAAAACTCCCTAAATTTACAAATGCAATCAGGAAATATTAAATATTTAGGTATTACTGTGTCGAATAAATTAACAGATTTACTTAAACTTAACCATGCCCCACTTTTAAACAGGATAGAAGAGGACCTTGAAAGATGGAAATCGCTTCCAATCACACTTATGGGTAGGGTAGCTTCAATAAAAATGATGGTCCTGTCATGGTTTTCAATTGTTTTGCCCACATGCGGATACGAGCGGGAGGCCAGGCACAAGTTTTAAGATGTTTATTGAAGGAATCAACTGCTGGGAAACAACGACGAGACGCCGGAGGAGAGGTCTGAGCGTCGAGCGGGAGGTACTGTGGGAAAGGAAAAGAAAATGACTACGATTGAACGAAACAAGGAAATACAAGAACCTGCGCAGCTTACCACTCAGCTGGGCGGACCTGACCGGGAGGAAGTAGCGGCAAGAGGACCCTGTGATCCTATCCCTGTTGGTGTAGTGGCTAGCGGCTGGAGGGCAGCAGGTGGAACTGGCGAGGGACCCAGAGCGAGCTTCGGCTGAGCGGGGTGACAGATGGATTAACCTGAATGACGAGAGGAACCAGCAGCATCCGGGAGGGGAACCACAAGCCCGGCTGGGTAATATCCAGGGAGCAAGGGGGGGAGTCGCCAGAGCAGAATCTGAGCCTTGTGATGCTGCGGGTATGATTCTCCGGACAGAGCGTCGAGAGGTAAGTGCTTCCACGCACAAAACTGTGACAAAGAGAAGATCCAAAATTAGTCAAAAAGTCGAGAGGCAAAGCTTACACGCTAGTGCTTCTGAGCTAGTTGGAGGCCACGTCATACCACGACTGGTTTAACATTCTGGCGTCTTCCATCTGTCGGTGCTCTGCTTAAGAAGCCGCTCCAAATGAGACGCAGGTGTGGGTCACGCCCCTCGCCAGCTAGAACCACCTGCGGAGCAGAATAGGGCACAGATACACAGGGAATCCTGACACTACCTCCCCCTCAACGGCCGCCTCCTGGCGGCCCGGACGAGGAGGTGCTAGGTTGCGCTGACCAGAACCTGCTTAGCAGGTCCTTATCTGTTATAGCAGAACCGGAAACCCAGGATCGTTCCCCAGGGCTGCGACCCTCCCAGTCGACAAGGTACTGGTGACCCTTACCTCGACGACGGGCGTCCACAACCCTGAGAACGCGGGGCCTCCGATCCTCCGGGGAGGGTGGAGGGGGTTCGGCAGGAGGGTACAGGTCGCTGTCCAAGACCGGTTTTATTTGGGAGACATGGAAGGTGGGATGCACACGGGAGTGAGGAGGCAGACGTAGACGGACGGAGGAGGGGTTGATGATGGACTCTATAGTATAGGGGCCGGTGAACCGGGGAGCGAGTTTCTTAGCGGATGAGTCTGACAAGACGTCCCTGGAAGACAGCCAGACCCTTTGACCGGGGTGATAAGGCGGGGCTGGTCTGCGACGTTTGTCGGCGAATCTCTTGCTCTGCTCTGCGGTGCGTGAAAGTGCAGAGATGGTGGCTCTCCAGATATCTTGACAGCGGGCGATGTATTCGTTAACAGAAGCGAAGGGGATTTGGAGTTCATCAGAGGGCAGAAGTGGAGGTTGATAACCTAGGGCTATTTCAAAAGGTGAACGTCCGGTGGATGACGAGAGGTGTGAATTGAGGGCGTACTCAACCCATGGTAAAAATTTGTTCCAGTCTGTTGGGGATGACGAGGTGAGGCAGCGGAGGGTGGTTTCGAGTTGCTGGTTCATACGTTCGGTTTGACCGTTTGTCTGTGGGTGATATCCAGAAGTGAGGGTGTAACGTGCACCGAGAGCTGAGCAAAAGTGCCGCCAGACCTGGGAGACAAACTGAGGCCCTCGGTCAGAGAGGATCTCTGTGGGGATCCCATGGAGTCGAAACACGTGTTTAATGAGTAGTTGGGCTGTTTGGAGAGCATTAGGTAGTTTTCGGATCGGAATGAGGTGGCAGGACTTGGAGAAGCGGTCTACTACTGTAAGGATGGTAGACATACCTTGGGATGTGGGAAGACCGGTAACAAAGTCCAAGGCTATATGGGACCAGGGACGCTTGGGGATTGGAAGTGGATGTAATAGACCGGAAGGTGGTTGGGTCGAAGGTTTGTTCTGGGCGCAAACCGGACAGGCTAGGACGTATTCTCGGACATCCTTGGTCCAGGATGGCCACCAAAAACGGCGGGAAACCTGGGACTGGGTCCTATATATGCCGGGGTGTGCGGAAAACTTGGAATCGTGGCTCCAGCGTAGGACATCGGGACGGACAGATCGGGGTACGTACTTAAGACCCGCTGGTCCAGTGCCTGGGTCTGGATCGAGCTTTAGGGCTTGGTTGATTCGATCCTCCAGGTCCCAATGCAAGGCCCCAATGGTGCACGAGGGGGGGAGAATCGGTGCTGGTTCTCTCTCCTGTTCTGGAGGGGCAAATTGGCGAGAGAGAGCGTCTGGTTTCACGTTTCTGGATCCGGGTCTGTAGGTTATAGTGAGGTTGAATCTAGAGAAAAATAAGGACCAGCGGGCTTGTCGGGGATTAAGGCGTCGGGCTGACTGCAGGTATGAAAGGTTCTTATGGTCTGTCCAGACGATTACAGGCTGCTCGGATCCCTCTAACCAGTGACGCCACTCCTCCAACGCTAACTTAATGGCCAGCAGTTCTCGGTCGCCGACGTCGTAGTTTCGCTCGGCTGGGGATAACCGGCGAGAAAAAAAGGCGCAGGGGTGGTTCTTGTTATCAACCTTGGATTGTTGAGATAAGACCGCGCCGACCCCGGTGTCGGACGCGTCGATCTCGAGGATGAACTGTTTAGAAGGATCGGGGTGAATAAGAATGGGGGCCTGAGAAAACCGGGTCTTGAGATCAACGAAAGCGGCCTCAGCTTTAGAGCTCCAGGCGAAAGGGACCTTGGTAGAGGTTAACGCGTGCAAGGGCGAGGCAATCTGGCTATAATTTCGAATGAAACGCCGGTAAAAATTGGCGAAACCTAAGAACCGCTGAAGTTGTTTACGGGACTCTGGGGTTGGCCACTCTACGACCGCCTTGATCTTTTCAGGGTCTGATCTGACTCGTCCGCCTTCTAAAATCAAACCGAGGAAGGAAACTGAAGTTTGATGAAACTCGCATTTCTCCGCTTTAACGAATAAGCGGTTCTCTAAGAGGCGTTGCAGGACTAAGCGAACATGCTGTTTGTGCTGCTCAAGATCGCTTGAATAAATCAAAATGTCGTCCAAATAGACGAAAACAAAGACGTTTAGAAAGTCACGAAGGACATCGTTTACTAAGGCTTGAAACACAGCCGGGGCATTACACAAACCAAAAGGCATTACAAGATACTCAAAGTGACCTAACGGGGTCTTAAAGGCTGTTTTCCACTCGTCTCCTTGCCTAATACGAACTAAATGGTAAGCATTGCGCAGGTCGAGTTTGGTGAAGATGACCGCGTCCTGGACTGGCTCAAGCGCAGAAGATAACAGAGGAAGTGGATACTTGTTCTTAATGGTTATTTGGTTTAGTCCCCGATAATCAATGCAAGGTCGGAGGGACCCATCCTTTTTTCCCACAAAAAAGAAGCCAGCCCCCAAAGGTGAGGACGACGGGCGGATTAATCCGGCCGAAAGGGACTCACTTATATAACGCTCGAGCGCTTGACGCTCAGACCTCGAGATGTTGTAAAGGCGACTGGCTGGTAGAGGGGCTCCCGGCAGCAAGTCGATGGCGCAGTCATAAGGACGGTGCGGGGGTAGAGAGCTAGCCCGACTCTTGCTAAATACTTCTCGCAGATCGTGGTAACAACCCGGGACGCGAGAAAGATCAATAACATCCACAGGACCCGAGATGGAACTCGGGGCATGGGAAACCGGGAGCGCAGACTGCAAGCACCGAGAGTGGCAGGCAGGGGACCACGACTCGAGCCGTGATTCAGCCCAGTTTAATTGCGGGTTGTGAACGGCTAACCAGGCTAAACCCAAAACCACTGGTGAACGCTTTACGGGAAAGACAAAAAACGAGAGCTGTTCCCGATGATTACCTGATACTATCACTTCCAGAGGCTCAGTCTGGCGGGTGATCAAAGTCAGTCTTAGCCCGTCTAAGGAGGAAACCTGGAGTGGCTCCGATAATGGTTTAGTGGGTAAACGGAGCTGTTCGACCATCTCTTGGTCGATTAAATTAAAATCGGAGCCGGAATCTACGAGAGCAGACACGTTAATACTATCCTGATTAAAGACTAGTGTAACTGGTAAACAAAAACGCGAGGACGGCTGGCTGTCACTCATCTTGGGGGTGGGAATCGAACACCGGTCCGCCGTCCTTCCCGCTACTGACGGCGGACCCGGTCTTTTGGCCGCACCGGGCACTCCCTGACAAAATGACCCTCGCCTCCGCAGTAGAGACACAGGTTATTGGAGAAGCGCTGCTGGCGCTCGTCGCTAGTCAGACTGACCCGTCCCAACTGCATGGGCTCAGGTGGAGGCGTAACCTCCCGTCGTTGAGAACCGTTCGTATGTGCCGGGGGTCCAAAAGACCGTAACGGCCTGTCCGAACGAGCCCGATTTCGACTACGCAGCCGGGAGTCGAGACGAATAGCTACATTCACCAGCTCCTCGAACGTGCTGGGAACCTTAACCCGGGCCAATTCATCCTTTAGACCCTCATCCAGAGCCTGAAAGAATGCTGCCTTTAAGGGCTTGCCCTCCCAACCTGCTGCTGCGGCCACGGTACGAAACTCGACGGAGAAGTCTGACACACGCCGGCCACGCTGTTTTAAACTGAGAAGGACTCGAGACTGCTGATCGGTGTCTAACTCTGCCGAAAACACCGTCTTAAACTCTGTAATAAAGTCCTGAAAAGAGCAGCCAAACGAGTCACAATCAGGGAAACGGGCTTCTGCCCATCTGAGGGCTTTGCCCGTCAAGAGTCGTAATATATAGGAGATCTTAACTTGATCTGAAGCAAATGTGTGGGGAGAACGATTAAAAACTAGTTTACACTGGAATAAAAATCCTCCGCAATCCCCGCTGTCACCGGAAAATTTCTCCGGACACAGTGACGTGTCTCCGGGAGGCGGGGCCCAACTGCTGTCCTCCGCGCTTTGCGCTGCAGGAGGCGGGGTGTCAGGAGCTTGAGTGACAGGCTGGGTTGCCGCGGCAAGCGAGGCAGTGAGCTGGCTAAGCTGGGCGGTGAGTACCTGGAGTTGTTCCTGCGTTGAGTTTACTGCTAAACCCAGTGACTGCAGCTGTTCCTGTTGCGCGGCCAGCTGCCGCCCGAACGTATCCGCTGGACTTTGCTGGCCAGAATGTTCTTCTGTCATGGTTTTCAATTGTTTTGCCCACATGCGGATACGAGCGGGAGGCCAGGCACAAGTTTTAAGATGTTTATTGAAGGAATCAACTGCTGGGAAACAACGACGAGACGCCGGAGGAGAGGTCTGAGCGTCGAGCGGGAGGTACTGTGGGAAAGGAAAAGAAAATGACTACGATTGAACGAAACAAGGAAATACAAGAACCTGCGCAGCTTACCACTCAGCTGGGCGGACCTGACCGGGAGGAAGTAGCGGCAAGAGGACCCTGTGATCCTATCTCTGTTGGTGTAGTGGCTAGCGGCTGGAGGGCAGCAGGTGGAACTGGCGAGGGACCCAGAGCGAGCTTCGGCTGAGCGGGGTGACAGATGGATTAACCTGAATGACGAGAGGAACCAGCAGCATCCGGGAGGGGAACCACAAGCCCGGCTGGGTAATATCCAGGGAGCAAGGGGGGGAGTCGCCAGAGCAGAATCTGAGCCTTGTGATGCTGCGGGTATGATTCTCCGGACAGAGCGTCGAGAGGTAAGTGCTTCCACGCACAAAACTGTGACAAAGAGAAGATCCAAAATTAGTCAAAAAGTCGAGAGGCAAAGCTTACACGCTAGTGCTTCTGAGCTAGTTGGAGGCCACGTCATACCACGACTGGTTTAACATTCTGGCGTCTTCCATCTGTCGGTGCTCTGCTTAAGAAGCCGCTCCAAATGAGACGCAGGTGTGGGTCACGCCCCTCGCCAGCTAGAACCACCTGCGGAGCAGAATAGGGCACAGATACACAGGGAATCCTGACAGGTCCTACCTAGAATTAATTATTTATTTTCAATGGTCCCCAATAAACCATCATCTGACTGGTTTAAATCTCTAGACTCTGCCATTTCTAGATTTCTTTGGAAAGATAAACCCCCACGTATTAGCTTAAAGACAATACAGAAGACTAAAGACAGGGGAGGATTAGATCTGCCTAACTTCCATAACTATTACTTAGCAAATAGGCTACAATACATCTCTAAATGGATAAAAAATAGTCTTTTAGATGAGCCTTGGTTAGATATAGAACAGGAAATGTGCAATAATATCATGATTTCAGATCTGCCGTTTATAAGCTCAAATATAAAACGGCATACATGCTTCAAATATATCAACATTAGTTCTACTCTGACAGCATGGTGGGAGTTCCTCAAAATGACAAAGTCATCCCTTATCCCATGCAGTCGTACACCTATCTGGAATAACCCTGATATCCTACAAAATAATAAAATGATAAACTTTACATACTGGAAGAATAAAGGTATTAAATATCTGGAACATCTACTTGACGGAACCGAGTTCATCAATTTTGCTAAACTAAATATGCAATATGGCATTAGTAAAAATAAATTCTTGGAATATGAACAACTTAAATCTATAATTAAAAATAAATATAAGCATATTAATGGTGGTTTACAAGTCCCAACTAATATAATAGAGTTCTTAGATTTAACCCCCCCCCAAACTACTGTCTAAATCATACAGGACACTGACTAAAATAGATGATTCGATATCTCTTCCTATAATGAAGTGGGAAAAAGATTTATCAGGCACCTTTGAACAAAATTTCTGGGCTCAGACATGTCTAAGAACTTTCAAATTGACTAGAAACACCAACTTACAACTAATACAATACAAAATCCTTCACAGAGTACATTACACAGGACAAAGATTATTCAAGATGGGTCTGGCACAATCTAATATCTGCCCACACTGCATAGGCAATCATCCTGATAATTATTTTCATGCGTTATGGTTATGCACACCAGTCCAGAGGTTCTGGACACAGATATGTAAGGACTTATCAAGGTGCTTGAGCTGTAAGATTACACCATCCCCATCAGTTTGCCTGCTCGGTAATTTTGAGGAAAGTCCTCTGAAAAAAGAAATAGTTTACATGGTTTTTACTGCTTTATGCATCGCAAAGAAAACTATCCTCATGAATTGGAAAAGTAAACAAAATCTCAGTATCAATCAGTATAGAGACCTTTTGTTGGATCATATTAATCTAGAGACAGCATCTGCTTCCACATCTGATTGGTCTTTTTGGGCTCCTCTGATCAACACCATCACTTAGTGGAATAGGGGGCGGTGGGTTGCTTCCTGCAGGGCGCAGTGGCTGGATGGAGGGGTTCCTGGGGCCCTGGGGGCACTTGGAGTAGGGCGCCTGGTGGATCCGGCTCCGGGGTCTGTTGCCCCCATCTGGGAGGAGTTTGGGAGGCCTACGGGTGGCCTACAGCAGCCGCTTGCGGCGCTCTTTGGGAGCTGCGTGTTGACGGACGTGGGTTACTGACCTGGTAGCTGTGCTGCCGCTGGGTGGGGCCGGGGTGGGTCTGGGGTCCCTGGGGCGCGCCGCCCTCGGGCGCGGGCCCCGGCGGGGCCTCGGGGGTTCCGGTTCCGGGGGGTGTGCCGCTTTTGGTGTGGGCCGGCGCGCGCCCGGGTGTCCGCCCCTGCACGGGGCCTCTGGTACGCTGGGGGGCCTCGGGGCCCGTTGAGCTGGTAGGGGGGCATGGTCATTAACACCTCTGGGCAGATGCTCTTCTCCTTTATTGGAAAGGCACTCTGCCAGTGGGGGGAGGGGGAAAGGAGGGGGAGTAGGGATCTACCCAGCCTGGATGTCTACTGTCGAATGTATGGTGAGTTGTTTGAACGTTAATGTTGGGGAGGGATTAAATCCACGGGTGGGGGGGGGGGGGGGGGGGGGTTGGGGGGGGTTGACGTTCTGGTGGGCTTGTGTCCGGCCCCCTGTCCCGGTCCTGGTCCGTGTCGTCTTCCGGTGCGGGTTTCACCTGGGGGGTGGGGTTGGGGTGGCTCGTGCGGGCCGGCTGGCCAGGGTCCCCCCCTCTTATTATTATTATTATTATTATTATTATTATTATTATTATTATTATTATTATTATTATTATTATTTATTTGGTGGGTGGGCTGGGGGGGGCTTAGGTGTTGGTCCTGGTGGGTGGTTGGCTGGCGGGCCCTGCGGCCTCTCCCTGGCCCCCGGGCTACGGTGGTGCCGCTGGCGAGGCCCCCTTCTCTAGGTGGGGCTTTCGGGGAGCGGGGGTGCCTATTGGAGTCAGTAGGGGAGCTGGCTCCCTGGGTTGGCTTCCCAGTCATTTGCTCCCCATCCCCGGACTCCTCCCTCTGCCTGCTCCATCACGCCGCCACACATGTAGGTCATGAGGGAGGGGGCGTTACTGGAGGTTGCCACTTTCTGGTGACGCCCCTCTCCCCAATTTTATTTTGCATCTTAGACACTTTCACTTCAAACATTTTTCACATCACACACTCATATAGGCCATGGTAGGGGGGGGTGGGGGGAAGACGTCTGGGAGGGGGCTTATGTTGTGTGGGCCTCACCTCGGACGGCTCCCTTCACCTCCTCTCCCACTTAGACATTGAGGGCTCTGGGCAGTCACACGGAGGGGGTGCGCTGGCAACAGCTACCTTCCGAAAGGGGGGTGGGCTGTGCCGTGCATCCCCTTCGGCGCTCCCAGTTTTTAAACGCACTTGAGAACAACATGCAACAACACAACATTTGAGCAGGCGTAGGGAGGGTCGGGGTCTTCTGCACACCCCCGTTCTCCGATGGAGGCAAGGAGTCTGGGGCCTGGAGGAGGTGCGGGCCACTGTGTCCGGGGTCTTGGCGGGGGGCTGCGGTGTGCAGTCAGCGGCCTACCAGATCTGGGGCTGATGCCTCCGCACCCCCCAGGGGACGGGGGGCAGGGATGGCAAGGGTAAGGTGGGGGGAGGGAGTGGGTTTATTAGGTATTTAGGGGGAGGGGGGGGGCTCTGGCCGGGTGGCTCGTGCGGGTCGTGTTGGCCCGCCCTCTTTGGGGGGCCCGGTCCGGGGGGCGTCTGGTCGGGGGCCGGGGCCGGGGGTCGGGCACAAGCAGTCGTATAGTCGATTTGGGGTGATCCCCCCCCTTTGGTCAGTGTTGGATGTGAGTGTTATGTGGGAATGTGTGTACAGCGTCTTTTTTTTTTTTTTTTTTTTTTTTTTTTTTTTTTTTTTTTTGTGTGGCGAGTGGGGCACAAGGGAGGGATGGGGTGAATGAGTTTTTTTTTTTCAGGTATGGGTGTGGTCCGCTCCCTCTCCCAAGAACATCTCAAGTCTCCGATAGGTGCGGAGCCCATCCCCCCACGTCCTGCCCTCCTCCACTTCGTTGGCGGGCGCCTTGGCCCCCTGGCGCATTAGTTGGCTTCGGGTTTGGGGCGGGTTCCCGGGCGTGCGCCGGCCCGCTCCTGGCGGCCTCTTCGCGGGGCCTGGCCCCCCGGGGGGCGGCCGGGGCCCTCGTCGCGGGGGCGGGGCGCCCCTGGGGCCTCTGGCCCCCAGGGCCCATGGCCGGGACCACTTCAGCGGGGCTAGCTGCCGGCGGAGCCCACGGGCTCGTCCCCGCGGCTCTTGAAGGCGTCGGCATTGCGGTGGCTGGGGGATTTCCTCGGGGTCGTCTCTGCTCCTTCCTTGGGGGGGGGGTTGCAGATATCCTGTGTCGGCCCCTCCTGGGCGACCTGCTTTAGGGACCCCTGTGGGAGTCCGGGGCTACGGGTCCCCTGACGCCTGCCTCTGTGCTCGGGGAAGGTGGGTCTTTGGTTCTCCACAATCACTATCAAGCTATTTCTGGATAATCTTCACCTAAACTAGTGCACTTTCACATCTCCCACTGGTGCTGGGTCCCAGGTATTAAGTGTTCACTTATATACAGTAATCTTATAATTTATTTATTTATTTATTTATGTTGTGTCACTTTCTTTTTTCAAATATCACATTACACATGTCAGCTTACATAATAATATATATGATTTAGCAATGGCATCTAGGTGTTATTCGAGTGTATCTGTTGCTTTATGTCTGTTGGTTGTGCTGTTCTTTTTGTGTCTCTTTCCAGGTGATGGAGCAGACAGAGGACATTTTATCATTCTCTTCCTTTTATCTCCTCTTTCTTTCACCTCTACTCTTTTTTTTTTTCTTTTCTTTCACTTTTTGTTCTTCCTTTACTCTCCCATTGTCATGTCCATATAATTTGAAATTCTCCTTGCAGGAATCATAATAAAGCTATTTACAAGCATAAATCAAGTGGAGCACTATGGCGAAAGCTGTTTGCTCCACTTGTAAAAGCAAAATCTGTCGAGCTCCATCTGGCATTGAGATATCAATTCCTATTGCCATAGTGCTAGACAGGACACTGGGGAAAAAAAAAAAAAAAAAAAAAAAAAAAAAACTATTGCACAATAGGAGGATGAAAACAAAAGTGAATGTCTTTCCAGATTCAGAGGAAAGCAGGAAACACCTTACAGTACGAGAAACAGTTCAACGGAAACAAGAAAAGTCTAAACAATATACTGATAAGCGCCGTGGAGCCAAGACACCAACTTTCAAACCTGGAGATATGGTGAGGGTAAAAAGACCTCATCATGTTCGCAAAGGATCATCTAGATTTACGCCACCGATAAGTGTTGAAAAGCAGGTTGGAGGAAGTACTTATGTACTCAGTGACAATAGAAGGTGGAATGCTGCCAGACTTTCACGATACCCTGCAGGTATTCCATGCAAAACAACAAAACCAGAAAAGAGTGATCTGGTGGTTCAAAGGAAAAGTATTAGAACTGCTGCTCAACCAGTGTGATTCAAGGACTTTCAAAGAAGCTAAAAAAAGAGTAAATGGATGCATAAATGAGTGTGTTACATGTTTTGGGTACAGGTGAATTCATTTCGTGGTACAAAATGTTTCAAACATGTGGATTTTATTTTCAACGGCTACATTTGCCAATTCTGTTTCATAGTAACCCCAAGTGTTAAAAGTACAGGGTTGCCGAATATATTTGATTGGTTTAGTTGCTTAAGTAATCACCTACTTTGATTTCAGCTAAAGTTATACTAATGTTTACAAACTGTTAAATGAGCTTGATGTTCAGCCTTATGTTAAATGGGTACATGCAAGCTTTTCAAGTAAGGGGGGAATGTTGTGTCTACCACTAGGTGGTGTATGAGTAGAGAATAAGAAGAGGGAGAAGAAGTGTGAGAAAGGAAGTGAAATGGAGGGTTTTGCTGCCTGCTAAGCAAGTTATGAATGAAAGCTGTTAAGAGTTCCTTGCCTACGTAATTTTCCACCTCGTCCTAACATCTACACTTAACAGACTCGTCATCGGAAAACCATGACAGAAGAAGGCTCTGGCCAACAAAGTCCAGCGGATACGTTCGGGCGGCAGCTAGCCGCACAGCAGGAACAGATGCAGTCGCTTGGGTTAGCTGTAAATTTGACACAAGAACAGCTTCAGAGATTAGCCGCTCAGTTTAGCCAGTTGACGGATGCAGTCACTTCCGCGATGACTCCGCCTGTCACTCAAGACCCTAATACCCCGCCTCCCGCCGCTCAGAGAATTGAGAGTCTTGTTCAGACTCCACCTCCTGAGAGCGCGTCACCTTGTCCAGAGAAATTCTCCGGTGACAGCGGGGATTGCGGCGGGTTCTTATTTCAGTGCAAACTCATGTTTAACCGATCCCCTCAGACATTCGCCTCAGATCAAGTTAAAATATCATATGTTTTACGACTTTTAACGGGTAGAGCTCTCAGATGGGCTGAGGCTCGTTTCCCTGATTGCCAGTCATTCGGGTGTTCCTTTCAGGAATTCGTTACTGAGTTCAAGACGGGTTTTTCATCTGAATTAGATTCGGCTCAACAGTCTCGTAATCTCCTTTCTTTGAAACAGCGCGGCCGACGCGTATCTGACTTCTCTGTGGAGTTTCGCACGTTGGGCGCTGCAGCAGGTTGGCAACCTAAGCTGTTAAAGGCAGTATTTTTTCAGGCTCTAGATGAGGCTTTAAAGGATGAGTTAGCCCGAGTTGAGGAACCTGAGGAGTTTGAGGATTTTGTGGCGTTAGCCATTAGGTTGGATTCCCGGTTACGCAGTCGGAACCGGGCTCGACCAGACCGTATCCTGCGGTCTCCCCCTGTATCAACATTTACCAATAGGGTACCCCGGCCAGTAGTTACTTCACCCCCAGAACCTATGCAGTTGGGGCAGGTTCACTTACCTAATGAAGAGCGTAAACAGCGCTACTCGGGCAACTTGTGCCTGTATTGTGGTGGCGAGGGTCATTTTTTAAGAGACTGTCCGGTTCGGCCAAAAGACCGGGACCGCCGTTCGTAATGGGGAGAACGGCGGACAGTAACAAGACAATTCCCCAGGTAGCCATTAAGGCGCCGTCTCGCTCTCGTTTTTGTTTGCCAGTCACTTTAGTTTTTGACCAGGACAGCTTTGACGTTTCGGCTCTAGTAGATTCGGGTTCTGATTTTAATCTTATCGACCAAGCCATAGTTGATCAGCTCCGTGTGCCCGTTGAGTCTTTACCAGAACCTCTACAGGTTTCGTCTTTAGATGGACAGCAGTTAACCTTGATCACCCATCGAACTCGACCCCTAGTGGTAATAGCCTCTGGTAACCACCGGGAACAACTCATTTTTTTGTTTTTCCAGTGAAGCGTTCACCCGTGGTTCTAGGTTTAGCTTGGTTAACCCTCCACAATCCACAGCTAAATTGTCATTCCAGGTGTTTACAGTCCGCTCGCCCCGTTTCTGTCCCTCCGACCGCCTTGTCTGAATCAGAGGATGTTGTAGACCTCTCTCGCGTCCCGGAGGATTACCACGACTTACGAATGGTATTTAGTAAGACTCAGGCTTGTTCCCTTCCTCCTCGTCGGCCTTATGATTGCGCCATTGATTTGTTGCCTGGGGGCTCCACTACCTGTCAGTCGGCTTTACAATATTTCGAGGTCAGAACGTCAAGCGCTCGAGAAATATATAGGGGAGTCTCTTGCTACAGGGTTGATCCGCCCTTCATCCTCCCCATTAGGCGCTGGTTTCTTTTTTGTCGGCAAGAAAGACGGGTCCCTTCGACCCTGTATCGACTATCGAGGGCTCAACCAGATAACTGTTAAAAACAAATACCCACTTCCGCTGTTATCTTCAGCTCTTGAACCAGTCCAGAATGCCACAGTCTTTACTAAACTCGATCTGCGCAACGCTTATCATCTGGTTCGGGTGAGACAAGGGGATGAGTGGAAGACGGCTTTTAAGACCCCGCTAGGTCACTTCGAGTACCTAGTCATGCCTTTTGGTTTGTGCAATGCCCCAGCAGTATTTCAGGCACTGGTTAATGATGTCCTTCGGGATTTTTTGAACGTTTTTGTTTTCGTCTATCTGGACGACATCCTTATCTACTCTCGTGACTTAGAACAACACAAGCAACATGTCTGTCTTGTTTTCCAACGACTCTTAGAGAATCGTTTATTCGTTAAGGCTGAGAAGTGTGATTTTCACCAGACCTCTGTTTCTTTTCTTGGTTTAGTTTTAGAAGGCGGACAAGTAAAGTCAGACCCGGAAAAGATAACGGCAGTAATGGAGTGGCCTGTCCCTGAGTCGCGTAAACAGCTCCAACGGTTTTTGGGTTTTGCAAACTTTTATAGGCGCTTTGTCAGGAATTATAGCCAGATAGCCTCCCCATTACATGCTCTTACCTCCACCAAGGTCCCATACATCTGGAGTCCTGAGGCAGAGGAGGCCTTCAACAGACTCAAATCCCGTTTCCCAGGCACCCATACTCGTTCACCCCGACCCAGCCAAACAGTTTGTCCTAGAGATAGATGCTTCTAATACCGGTGTGGGTGCGGTTTTGTCCCAACAGTCAGAGAATGACAACAAGTTACATCCGTGTGCGTTCTTCTCCCGTCGTTTGTCCCCTGCTGAGCAGAACTACGATGTGGGCGATCGTGAGCTACTAGCTATAAAACTAGCTTTAGAAGAGTGGCGGCACTGGCTAGAGGGATCCGAGCAGCCCATCATAATATGGACAGATCACAAGAACCTCTCCTACCTGCAGTCAGCCCGTCGACTCAACTCCAGACAAGCCCGTTGGTCTTTGT
This sequence comes from Fundulus heteroclitus, assembly GCF_011125445.2. NCBI lineage: Eukaryota > Metazoa > Chordata > Actinopteri > Cyprinodontiformes > Fundulidae > Fundulus > Fundulus heteroclitus. The sequence continues at coordinate 46,889 of NW_023396780.1, forward strand.
TTTTCTCATGATTTAACCTCACCATTACCTACAGACCTGGCTCAAGAAATGTCAAACCTGATGCACTGTCTCGTCAATTTGCCCCTTCTGAACAAGAGAAGGAGCCGGAACACATTCTTCCCCCCACATGTACTGTTGGAGCCCTGCATTGGGACCTGGAGGACAGGATCAACCAGGCCCAACTATTAGATCCAGACCCAGGTACAGGTCCACCTGGACTTAAGTACGTTCCCCAGTCTGTTCGTCCTGAGGTTCTACGCTGGTGTCATGATGCTAAGTTTTCCGCCCATCCGGGCATTTATAGAACCCAGTCTCAGGTGTCCTGGCACTTCTGGTGGCCCTCATGAACCACCAGAAGGCAAGAACATACCAGAGTATGTTCTAGCCTGTCCCGTCTGCGCCCAGAATAAGTCCTCTACTCAGCCACCTTCCGGTTTGTTAAATCCTCTCCCCATCCCCAAACGTCCATGGTCCCACATCGCTATTGATTTCGTTACAGGCCTTCCGTTGTCCCAGGGCATGTCAACTATTTTGACAGTTGTGGGCCGGTTCTCAAAGTCATGTCATCTCATCCCCATCCGTAAATTACCCAACGCCCTCCAGACGGCCCAGCTCCTCATAAAGCATGTTTTCAAACTCCACGGCATCCCAGTTGATATCCTCTCTGACCGGGGTCCTCAGTTCATCTCCCAGGTCTGGCGGCACTTTTGCTCTGCTCTGGGTGCCCGTTACACACTCACCTCCGGATACCATCCTCAGACCAATGGCCAAACTGAACGAATGAAACAACAACTAGAGACCACCCTCCGCTGCCTCACGTCATCTTCACCTTCGGACTGGAATAAGTTTTTGCCCTGGGTAGAATATGCCCTCAACTCTCACATCACTTCAGCTACCGGACGTTCACCCTTTGAAGTAGCTTTAGGATATCAACCTCCACTCCTACCCACGGATGAACTCAGGATTCCCTTCACCTCCGTCAACGATTACATTGCTCGCTGTCAGGACATCTGGAGAACCACCATCACTGCACTCACTCGCACCGCAGAGCGGAGCAAGAGGTTCGCCGACCAGCACCGCAGACCAGCTCCTCAATATCACCCTGGTCAGAAAGTTTGGTTATCTTCCAGAGACGTCTTATCCAACCCGTCCGCTAAGAAGCTTGCTCCCCGGTTCACTGGGCCCTATGAGATAGTCATTTATCAACCCGACCACCGTCCGTCTATGTTTGCCTCCTCACTCCCGAGTACACCCCACTTTCCATGTCTCCCAGATCAAGCCCGTTTTGGACAGCAACTTATGTTAAGTTCTCTTAAGCAGAGCGCTTCTCTTAAGCAGAGCGCTGACAGATGGAAGACGCCAGAGCCTTAACCAGTCGTGGTACGACGTGGCCTGTGACCCAACTCCTGAAAACCTGCTTGTGAGTTTTTCGTCTTTGAATTTTGACCAATTTTGGATCTCCCTGTTTTTGTCACAGTTTTTGGTGCTTGGATGCACTCACCCGTCTTGACGTCTTGTCCGAAGAGACAGAGCTACAGAATCCTCCTGCTCAGATTTTGCTCTGGCGCTCCCCTCATACTCCCTGGATGTTACCCAGCGGGGCCTGAGATTCCCCCTCCCGGATTCTGCTGGCTCTTCTCGCACTCTGGTCAATCCATCTGTCACCCACTGCCGAGGAGGCTCGCTCTGGATCTCTCACCAGTAACATCTGCCGCCCTCTGCCACCAGCCGCCTAACACCAACAGAGTAGGATCACAGAGTTCCCTCGGCGCTACTTCTCCCCGGTTAGGTCCGCCCAGCTTTATGGTAAGCAGCGCAGCTTCTAGTAGTTTTCCTGGTTCACCTTTCAGAGTCACTTACTCTCCTTCTCTTTGCAGTCTCTCCAGCCGTGACGTTCCGACCCTGTCGAAGTTGCCTGTAGTCCCGTCCGTAATACCGGCCTGTTTCCTAAATAAACATCTTAAAACTGTGCCTTGCTTCCCGATCGTATCTGCATGTGGACTCGTCATCTGAAAACCATGACAGTTGCTTTATACCATATATTAAATAACTGACTTCATCTAAAAGATCTTGACGGCTTTCAGATTTTCCACTTTTAAAACTAGTCAGGCAAGACAATGAATCTGAACAGATAACTACATTTCTAGGCTTCACCTCCAGCACCCATTGCTATGCCAAAATAATTGCCAACATCTCCGCTGAAAAAATTGATAAATGATCTGTTGTCCTTCTTTTTATAGAAATATTTTCTTTCGGAATATTTACTGCTACTCCTGTTTTACCATTTTCCTCTTTTGATGCATCTGTATATATTTGTGTCATATTTTCATACCTAATATCTAAATACTGCTGAATAATTTGGTACAAACCTCCACAGGACTGTTCTATTTTTTTGGTTTCCAAATTTACTGTTGGTATTTCAAATAACCATGGAGCAATTTTAGATGTGATTACAGTTTTACAGTATGCTATATTACTTATCCCAGAATACTCCCAATTATTCCCAACATTTTCTAAATACCTGTTTAGCAGGGTGATTTTCCTCATGTCCTTGTAAATTTAACCAGTAATTTATTGACAGTTTCATCCTCCTTAAGTCCCGTGTCATTTCTCCAGTAATCACCTGAAGAGCAGGAATTGGAGACGTTCTAAAAGCACCACAACATATTTTAAGCGCTTTCGCTTGGATTCTAAATCTAATAACAAAGAATTTGCAGCTGATTTATAAACGATACATCCATAGTCCAACACAGATCGAATTAAAACATCATATATTCTTTTCAAAGATGTGCTAGTTGCCCCCAGTCATTCCCTGACAAACATTTCAAAATATTAATACCTTTTTTACATTTATCAATAATCTTCTGTATATGTATCTTAAATGAAAGTTTTCCATCATACCATACACTGAGGTACCTTACGATATTTACCTGTTTCAATTTATTCCCATATGTTAGATCTACTGTTGGATTAACCCTTTTCCTTGAGAAACATTAGTTGTGTCTTCTCAACAGACAAATGAAACCCCCATTCATGTGACCATCTTTCAACCGTTTTAATAGCTGATTGCATTCTATTTTTTAAATTACTATTTCCTCCTTTCACCCATAATGCCCCATCATCTGCATATAATGCTTTACTAATTCTAAAATCTATATTATCAAAAATATCAATCATTATATTAAAAAGCAATGGACTACATACACTACCTTGTGGAGTTCCATTTTGTATAGCATAAATATTTGAATAATAGAGACCTAAGTATATAATGTTCTGTCACTTTTTAATTGACGGGTGATTAATGACCCTAATCATTTCCGGTCCCCCTTGATTTCCGCCCCCCCCTCCCCCCCATTTCCGGTCTCCCTCGATTTCCGGCCTCCCTCGATGTCCGGCCCCTCTTGATTTCCGGCCCCTCCTTGTTTCCTGCCTTACCCATATTATATTATTATCATTAATATGATATTATTATTATTATTAATATAGTTATTAACTTTATTATCGTGATTATTTAAGTTTGTCTAATGATTCCTTTAATACACATCCAATTATTTAATTCAGTTTATCCACATCCAGTTATTTAATTTATCTTATACACATCCAATGATTTAATTTTTATCCACATTCAGTTATTTAATTTTTATACACACTCAATCTGATGCTTAGCAGCAGCATACCATCCATATTAAATGATGACATTAATTATAATACAATTCACTTTACTATCGTGATTATTTAATTATATCTATTTATTTCAGTTGTACACATGCAATTAATGTATCTTATACGCACTCAATCTAACGCTCAGCAGCAGACCAGCCACACTCTACGTGGAAAAAACCTCCGTCCCGCACCGTTGTGATTTCGCTGAAATAGAGAATCCTTAATCTTTAATCCTGAAATAAAGCTCAACTCAGTCCTCCCTCCAAACTAAAGGTTTGGAGCGTCCTCATACTACGGTGGACAGTGTCTTACTGACCACAGGTTTTTGGATCACAACCTAAATTTCACGAGATCTGTTGAGGAGGGGAGGAGTTGTGTCAAAACACATGTGTGGCACTGCAGGAAGGGGGGACAATATCAATCTTTGCTGACTTGCAGTCAGCAAATTCGTGCAGAGCGTTATCTTATCATTTCATACATCTAACAGCAAAACCGTCGCTTTCAACAAGCATGACATCCTTTCATTGTTAGTTAATAAACAAAAACACCGAGCCTCTCTGTTATCTTAATCAACAGACTGACTGGTCAGCGTAGACATCATACTTCCTGGTTAACTAGGGAGCCGAACAGGAAACCTCCCCCTTATCTCAATAAACCACTGACCACCGCAGCTCAGTAAAAATCAAAACGGTCAGTAAAAGTCATTACGCTGGTGGAACTCACGCCTTTCTTATCCTACAACTCTCTTAGTTAAAATATAGTTGTTGTTTTTGTTTTTTACCAACTCTGAAGGCAGCCATCTCTCTACAGATTGTACTAATATTTGTCCTGTCAAATGTACATGTCCTAACTATGGCTCTTATAAACTAATGATTGTTCAGACAATTAATCGTGTAATCGTTAAAAATGTACAAATTCTGCTGATTCTTAACATAATTACTTAAGCTAATTCTATGAGTAATAGAAATGAAAAAAAAAAGCTAAATCGGTGAATATTTCACTCTGAATAAAAAGGCTAAATCTTCAACTAAAAAAGTTCTAGGATCAAAATGTTAAAAGTTCAGCCCTTTCTGGTGGACTTGCAAATGCAGTGCAAATGCATCTGTAGTGAAAATAGTCACAAACAAGTATCAAGTTACACCTGTACATTACATTCTGGATTTTTTCTTTTTTAGAATAGAATAGATTTTATTCTATTTATATAAAACAGATCCTTCTAGTGTACTGCAGGGACAATGTTAAACTAGGGTTTGTTTAGTCGACAAATGATAATATAATGATAATGACACATTTATCAAATAAGGTACACATCTAGTTTAAATTAAGGTATGATAAATACTACCTTTTTCATATCATTCTGACACAGTTTTAACACAATAGAAATAGCTGTACCGTCCCACAGTGGGGAGATTCAGGTGACAGCTGACTTTAGACAATACTGATTAAAATGGAACAAAGCTTAATTTAAAGTTAAGTTAGTACAGCAAAGGAAAAAGAAAACAAACTGCAATTATTAATACATAAGGCCTAGTCAGATAACAATTGAAAAATAAAAACAAGTTCATTTGCAGAATAATGTAATATTTTAAACATATTTTGTTACACAAATTAACAAAAACTGCAAAGACTTTCTCCACAGAACAGAACCAAAACCAAACTTTGCTCTCAATATATTGCTCTGATAAGACTCTGCAGGTTTTTCACTGGAACCTGCTCATTCTGCTCCACTTTATCGTCTCCATCTTTAAACTAAAAAACTAGATGCTTTGATTTTGCCTCTCCCCCATAGTTCATTTTATAGAACTCAGGGTTTCCCCAGAACTTGGGCTAATCTTTGCAGTAGGTGTTTTGGTGGGTTGAGGGGTGTTTGCGGTTAACTGTGCCGGCGGGGATTTTTACCAAAATATTGATTTTCATCATTAAAAACAGCAGAACAGTATAGCGTTGTACCAGACAAGTAAAAGTTAGGTAACCAAAGTAAGAAGAACATGATTTTTAATTGTGATGGCAGAAATATCCAGTCAGTAGCTTTTGGTTTTACGGTTATAAACATTGATCCATTATTTGGTGGATATAAAGGCTGCTGATCATCAGGCGGCTGCAAGCAGCAACAGAAATCCATGCAGGGTACAGGCCGGCCTGCAGCACAGTAAAAATGCAGAGGTTGCTGTCAGCAATACCTGTTGGCGTGTAATCAGTAGAGCCAACATTTGCACTGCCGATTTTTTTTTTTTTTCTTCACACAAACCACGGTCTGTTTGTACTAACAGACCAATCTAGACTTAGGTTAAATCAGTCAGTTTGGAAGTGGCTTTTTTCTTGTTGAATAATGCCAGTAATTGTCTAAACTTTCTCTTTTATTTGACAAAATTGCTGACAAGCACAAAATGGTTGGATTTTGTTTGGAAATCAGTGGCAACCGCAGAACAACAGACTGTCTAACAGCCAAACCAGTGCTACAAATCCTCTAAAGCTACATGAGGTGAACCCTGAACTAAGGGGGGAGTTTTGTGGTGGATAGATGCTAAACTTTCTTCAGTGATATTTTTCATTTAGTTTCCAAACACACCTAGAACCAGCACCATTGGTTAAAAAATGTAGTTGAACATGCGGAGAGGTTTAGCCTGTATAAGTTTTGACCCTGTCTAGAGCGACAAACCCCCACAATGAATTCACAGCTTTTCACCAAATTGCTTGTCTTAATTTTTTTTCTTCCAAAATTCATCTCCACGATCAGTGTATGTAAACTTCTGACTGGAAAATACCAGGATATGTTGTCCCTGTATAGGTGAAACCAAACCGTAACAACTATTTAAAAATATGTAAACAGTTTTAATTGACTAATTAACTCTTCTACTCCTATTTTGCAAAATCAACACTTACACCCTTTTGGGTCCTTTTTATTTTTACGTTATTTGTTGTTATTTCAACTTTACGTTCTCTCTGTTTTGTTTTTTCTCTTCATAGTAGGTACATCTACCCTGGTATTCTGTTTAGCTGTGACGCCATTACCGTCTTTAACATAGAAACTATTTGTGGATCAGTGTTTCTGTGATGCTTTTGTATCTCTGCTTATGCCATATTGATAGTGTTAGTAAAATTGTATTGTATGTAGTAGTGCTTTCTTATTTTATTTTTTATTTTTTTACTTTCCAGATATTGTATTATCTGTCCACTCTGAAAAATAAGTCCATAATTAGCATTAAGAACCCAAAATACAATACGAGTGTGGATAGTAACTATATTTGACGCCCTAAGATGTGTGTGTGTCACTTTATGGCAAATATGCCATAAAAACCCACCAGTTATTACTCCTTTGGGGGTTCTCTTGTAGAAAAATAGTTTATTGCTAGTTTTTGAATCTGTCTTTGGTAAAGAGGATGGATAGTATGAAGTTTATCAGGTGTCTAATTTCAATGGTTAAAAACATGCTGCTTTGTTTACGAGCAACATTTACGATTGTCACTCAAGTTATTTATTTTATAGCGTTAACTGTTTGCATTTGGAGGACCTAGTTGCATGAGACTATGTGCTAAAATTCTAAAGGATTGTTCATTTGAAACTGAGATCAGAATTGAGTCAAATAATGAATCTGGTATAGTGAGATTTTACAACAGTGACAAAAAACTATTTTACACATCTTTTTTATATAGCTTTTACTTTACGTGAAATTTTACATAAAATATAATCAATACATTATCAAATCTACAATTAAATTACTCAAAGAACTTTTTTGTCACAGAAACATTGCTTACAGTAATCAGTTACATAGAAAGAAATCTATGCTACTGGAGCGCAGTGTTTGTTTATCTGTGTGAGCTTTAATTGATGTTTAATTAACTGAGGTGTGTTAGGAAACCAGAGAGCAAAAGTTCTGACATCAAGTCAGAACCTGACGGTGCACTGGAAAGTTTTCACACCCCATCCACACGTTGGTTACTGGTCAGACCTTTTTATCTATCGCTATCACTCAAACACAACGTCTCGTTGTTCCTTATTTGGCACAAAGGCAGTTTTTTCTTGTAAAAAGACAAGAAAAGGTACACATTTTAAATCCCATGAAAAATTTGCTGAGAGCGGAATAAAGGTAGAATGCAATTTAATAAATATACAGAAAAAGATGTGTTCACAAGAAATCTAATGACAGTGGATAACATATTAGGTAATGAGGAAAAAGGGAAAAATATCCTTGTAAGGTTACCAATATTACCCAGACATTCAAGACGGTCTTAACTATGAAATTAAAAGCTCACCTTTATGTGAGAGGATTATTTCCTGTTTCTGCTTTTCTGTTTTGGCTATATTTTTTTTTTCAAAAACTGAAACAAATGTATAAGATCTGACAAATGAGCTGAATGTATCCAGAAGCTTTTTAAATTATTGTATTTATTAAGGGGTATAAAGCTATCCAAACCAGCCTATTATGAAAAAGTAATTGAATGAATAGATGTTGTTATTATTCACATTTTTTGTAAGCTGAGGCTAATTTTAATACTCACGCCAAGGTCTATTTAATGTCAGACCTGTAGCCCAAAGAATTCAGTTAAATAGATTCAGGCTACAATTTCTCAGAAGGCTACATATTATGCCTGGATCTAAATAAATTCAAAAGCAGAATTTGACATTTATCATCGGCATCTATCTGTCTGATGAGGGTATCGTGCCATTTTATCTTTTCTCTTCAGACCACCAGTAACCAGGACAATATTATTTCCAAGCGTACACAAACAGCTCATCCAGGAGTCCGCAAAATAACACAGAACATCTCAGGCACTGCACCTGGCTTGTTTCAGTTAAGTTCAGTAAAAGTAGATTTATTGTTATTTTTTGGAAGGTGTGCATCCTGGTAGGTTTCATGTAAAACTAACAATTCAGAAAAAGAACTATATACTCAATAAAATCTGGTGGTGGACTGAGGCCAACTTGCCATGGGAGATCCTGCCAGGAGTTAGCCTCGTGAGACCATCCTGATCTCGCGAGTTTTTAAGGTTTCACTCGCAGATCAGTCTGGATACTCTCCGTTGAAGAAAATTTGGAGCCGTTCACCAAACGAACGTCCAATCAGCGTTGGCTTTGAGGCGGGTTGAGGTGTGACGCAACGGGAAGCGCGACAGTTCAGTCTAAACAACATGGCGGCTTCAGCCGATGAAACTAGCGTTAGCGTGGCTATCGAGCAAGTTTTATTGGAATTACAGAGTATTTCTTTGCTGAGCTAACGAGCCTTTACCTGCAGCAGCAAGAGTAGCTTGGCTTGTGGTTGTGTTTTCGTCGTCGCTCGTAACAGAGCGACGACGAATCTGATTGGTTCATTTGGCCCGTCTATCACCAACATAGGCCAATCAGCTAACCAGTATTTTCGCCCCTTCCCAAAGTTACTTCAACGGAAGGTTTCCAGATGGATATGCGGAGCAAATCTATCTGGCGGAGTCAGGTAAGCCAGGAGTAAGAATCTCTGGAAAACATAGTTCTCAGAATCATAGCAGATCCCACAAACCCTCCACCATTTTAAGGCGGTGAACATGATTCAAGAGAGGGGTGATACATGGTGGAGATTTGACATACTGACTAATTATTAAATTGACAATAAAAGCTATATTTTGTTTCTTTTATTCTGCAAGTTTGCCCTTACTGCGGAGCCTTAAATTCTTAATTTCTGCTTTGTATGTTGTACCTCTGTGTCGGAATCTTTCCATTTACGTTTGACTTTGCAGTTGTGGCACTTGAATTTCTCAGTGAGGCAGAATAAGGCCTGTTTCAATTCTATTCTATCCTATTTTCCTTGTGTTTCATGTTTCAATCCTCGTAAAAAGTATTTATAGTTTTTGATGTTATTAATTACGATATGAAGACGGTTTTGAAATATTCTACTATCCAATACTCTGCTTTTTCATGATTGTCATGATTGGTAAAACTGCCAAAAGTAACATTTAAAATACCAGATTATGATTATCCATCATTTACTAAAGCAGAGATAGAAATCATTACTTTGCACAATTAATGGAGTTGAGGCTTTAATTAGCAACACAGTTCAATAACAGTCAATTTTAACCAGCTTTAGGATAAAAAGATGCTCAATATAGTGCAGCAGTTACTACAATTTCAAAGATTTGTCTCAGAAACATTGCTTACAGTAATCAATTACATAGAAAAAATGTTAAAATGTGGTATTCGTTATTGTAGACCAGAATGTTTTTGGTCATTGGCATTAACAACTTGTTGGTATTTCTGGCTCTGTTCAAGTCTGGTTTTGCTTGTCTGTCTCACCCTCTGCTATTCATTTTACGCCCTAAACATCTTAGGGCGTAAAAAAATAAATTAAATAAAATAAGAAAGCACTACTACATACAATACAATTTTACTAACACTATCAATATGGCATAAGCAGAGATACAAAAGCATCACAGAAACACTGATCCACAAATAGTTTCTATGTTAAAGACGGTAATGGCGTCACAGCTAAACAGAATACCAGGGTAGATGTACCTACTATGAAGAGAAAAAACAAAACAGAGAGAACGTAAAGTTGAAATAACAACAAATAACGTAAAAATAAAAAGGACCCAAAAGGGTGTAAGTGTTGATTTTGCAAAATAGGAGTAGAAGAGTTAATTAGTCAATTAAAACTGTTTACATATTTTTAAATAGTTGTTACGGTTTGGTTTCACCTATACAGGGACAACATATCCTGGTATTTTCCAGTCAGAAGTTTACATACACTGATCGTGGAGATGAATTTTGGAAGAAAAAAAATTAAGACAAGCAATTTGGTGAAAAGCTGTGAATTCATTGTGGGGGTTTGTCGCTCTAGACAGGGTCAAAACTTATACAGGCTAAACCTCTCCGCATGTTCAACTACATTTTTTAACCAATGGTGCTGGTTCTAGGTGTGTTTGGAAACTAAATGAAAAATATCACTGAAGAAAGTTTAGCATCTATCCACCACAAAACTCCCCCCTTAGTTCAGGGTTCACCTCATGTAGCTTTAGAGGATTTGTAGCACTGGTTTGGCTGTTAGAGAGTCTGTTGTTCTGCGGTTGCCACTGATTTCCAAACAAAATCCAACAATTTTGTGCTTGTCAGCAATTTTGTCAAATAAAAGAGAAAGTTTAGACAATTACTGGCATTATTCAACAAGAAAAAAGCCACTTCCAAACTGACTGATTTAACCTAAGTCTAGATTGGTCTGTTAGTACAAACAGACCGTGGTTTGTGTGAAGAAAAAAAAAAAAAATCGGCAGTGCAAATGTTGGCTCTACTGATTACACGCCAACAGGTATTGCTGACAGCAACCTCTGCATTTTTACTGTGCTGCAGGCCGGCCTGTACCCTGCATGGATTTCTGTTGCTGCTTGCAGCCGCCTGATGATCAGCAGCCTTTATATCCACCAAATAATGGATCAATGTTTATAACCGTAAAACCAAAAGCTACTGACTGGATATTTCTGCCATCACAATTAAAAATCATGTTCTTCTTACTTTGGTTACCTAACTTTTACTTGTCTGGTACAAGGCTATACTGTTCTGCTGTTTTTAATGATGAAAATCAATATTTTGGTAAAAATCCCCGCCGGCACAGTTAACCGCAAACACCCCTCAACCCACCAAAACACCTACTGCAAAGATTAGCCCAAGTTCTGGGGAAACCCTGAGTTCTATAAAATGAACTATGGGGGAGAGGCAAAATCAAAGCATCTAGTTTTTTAGTTTAAAGATGGAGACGATAAAGTGGAGCAGAATGAGCAGGTTCCAGTGAAAAACCTGCAGAGTCTTATCAGAGCAATATATTGAGAGCAAAGTTTGGTTTTGGTTCTGTTCTGTGGAGAAAGTCTTTGCAGTTTTTGTTAATTTGTGTAACAAAATATGTTTAAAATATTACATTATTCTGCAAATGAACTTGTTTTTATTTTTCAATTGTTATCTGACTAGGCCTTATGTATTAATAATTGCAGTTTGTTTTCTTTTTCCTTTGCTGTACTAACTTAACTTTAAATTGAGCTTTGTTCCATTTTAATCAGTATTGTCTAAAGTCAGCTGTCACCTTAATCTCCCCACTTTGGGACGGTACAGCTATTTCTATTGTGTTAAAACTGTGTCAGAATGATATGAAAAAGGTAGTATTTATCATACCTTAATTTAAACTAGATGTGTACCTTATTTGATAAATGTGTCATTATCATTATATTATCATTTGTCGATTAAACAAACCCTAGTTTAACATTGTCCCTGCAGTACACTAGAAGGATCTGTTTTATATAAATAGAATAAAATCTATTCTATTCTAAAAAAGAAAAAATCCAGAATGTAATGTACAGGTGTAACTTGATACTTGTTTGTGACTATTTTCACTACAGATGCATTTGCACTGCATTTGCAAGTCCACCAGAAAGGGCTGAACTTTTAACATTTTGATCCTAGAACTTTTTTAGTTGAAGATTTAGCCTTTTTATTCAGAGTGAAATATTCACCGATTTAGCTTTTTTTTTTCATTTCTATTACTCATAGAATTAGCTTAAGTAATTATGGTAAGAATCAGCAGAATTTGTACATTTTTAACGATTACACGATTAATTGTCTGAACAATCATTAGTTTATAAGAGCCATAGTTAGGACATGTACATTTGACAGGACAAATATTAGTACAATCTGTAGAGAGATGGCTGCCTTCAGAGTTGGTAAAAAACAAAAACAACAACTATATTTTAACTAAGAGAGTTGTAGGATAAGAAAGGCGTGAGTTCCACCAGCGTAATGACTTTTACTGACCGTTTTGATTTTTACTGAGCTGCGGTGGTCAGTGGCTTATTGAGATAAGGGGGAGGTTTCCTGTTCGGCTCCCTAGTTAACCAGGAAGTATGATGTCTACGCTGACCAGTCAGTCTGTTGATTAAGATAACAGAGAGGCTCGGTGTTTTTGTTTATTAACTAACAATGAAAGGATGTCATGCTTGTTGAAAGCGACGGTTTTGCTGTTAGATGTATGAAATGATAAGATAACGCTCTGCACGAATTTGCTGACTGCAAGTCAGCAAAGATTGATATTGTCCCCCCTTCCTGCAGTGCCACACATGTGTTTTGACACAACTCCTCCCCTCCTCAACAGATCTCGTGAAATTTAGGTTGTGATCCAAAAACCTGTGGTCAGTAAGACACTGTCCACCGTAGTATGAGGACGCTCCAAACCTTTAGTTTGGAGGGAGGACTGAGTTGAGCTTTATTTCAGGATTAAAGATTAAGGATTCTCTATTTCAGCGAAATCACAACGGTGCGGGACGGAGGTTTTTTCCACGTAGAGTGTGGCTGGTCTGCTGCTGAGCGTTAGATTGAGTGCGTATAAGATACATTAATTGCATGTGTACAACTGAAATAAATAGATATAATTAAATAATCACGATAGTAAAGTGAATTGTATTATAATTAATGTCATCATTTAATATGGATGGTATGCTGCTGCTAAGCATCAGATTGAGTGTGTATAAAAATTAAATAACTGAATGTGGATAAAAATTAAATCATTGGATGTGTATAAGATAAATTAAATAACTGGATGTGGATAAACTGAATTAAATAATTGGATGTGTATTAAAGGAATCATTAGACAAACTTAAATAATCACGATAATAAAGTTAATAACTATATTAATAATAATAATAATATCATATTAATGATAATAATATAATATGGGTAAGGCAGGAAACAAGGAGGGGCCGGAAATCAAGAGGGGCCGGACATCGAGGGAGGCCGGAAATCGAGGGAGACCGGAAATGGGGGGGAGGGGGGGGCGGAAATCAAAGGGGGGACCGGAAATCAAAGGGGACCGGAAATGATTAGGGTCATTAATCACCCGTCAATTAAAAAGTGACAGAACATTATATACTTAGGTCTCTAATAATTTACCCCAACTCTTACTTCTATTGTTCTATTCTTTAAAAAATCCTTAATCCAATTAAACATTTTTCCTTTAATTCCCATTTTATCCATCTTAATTAATAAACCCTCCTTCCAAAGCATATCATACGCTTTTTCAATATCAAAAAATGTAGCTAAGAGCATTTCTTTATTTACCTGAGCCTTTCTAATTTCATTATCTAAACAAACAATTGGATCTACCGTCGCCCGTCCACTTCTAAAACCACTCTGATAAGGAGATAAAAGACATCTTTTTTCCATTTCATACATTAATCTCCTAGTTATCATTCTCTCCATCAATTTACATAAATTAGAAGTAAGAGCTATAGGCCTATAACTTTTTACCTCTCCTTTATTCTTACCTGGCTTTACTATTGGTACAACTATTGAATGTTTCCAACTAGAGGGCAATTCACCTTGTTCCCATACTTTATTGTATATTTTAAAACTTTGCCTTTAGCAGCATCTGATAGCTGTTCTATCATCCTATAGCATATGCCATCTTTACCTGGAGATGTATTTTTAACTCCAATCAACGCTCTATTAATTTCAAATAATGTAAAGTCTTTATCTGAAACACTTCCATCTCTTTCCTATTTAAAATTTCTCTATTATCTTCAATCATTTCCAATCTCCGTGATAATTCTTCATTTGATAAATTTTTAGAACTATGCACTTTCACAAAGGACCTTGCAAACATCTCTGCTTTATCCTTGTTTGTTATAGCTTCACACTGATTATCTTTAATTATAGGTAAAGAAAACTCCCTTCTAATTTCTCCCATCTTTCTAATCAATCCTCAGATCTCCTTTACTTTAACATCTGTTCCGATTGTACTACAAAAACTTCTCCAATATTTCTTTTTTGATAATTTAACTACTCTCTTAACTTTAGACTGTGCTTTTTTGTATATTATTAAATTATCAAATGAATGGTTTAATTTTAACCTTTTAAATGCTTTATTCCTAACTTTAATAGCTTCTTTACATTTGTTGTTTCACCAAGGAACCATTTTCTTTTTCTTTAATCCAGTAGATTTGCCAATGGCCTTTTCTGCAGATTCACATATTATATTTGTAATCATTGAATTTAATTCTTCAATATCGTTACTTAAATTTGGCATAATCTCCATAAATTTGTCACTTGCTATCTTCTTATACTTTGCCCAATTAGCTTCCCTCATTCTCCATTTAGGATACCAATTTTCTTCAAATACTACTTCAAAATTATTAAATTTAACCATAATAGGATAATGATCACTTCCAAAGGGGGTTATCATTAATTACTTCCCATTGACTATTTCCTGCTATCTGATCTGACACTATAGTAAGATCAATTGCAGATTCTGCTCCATGCCCTACATCAAATCTAGTACCTTTTCCATCATTTAGACAAGTTAAGTTATAATCAACCATAAATTGCTCAATTATGTTTCCATTTTCATCATTCCTTTTACTTCCCCATAAGGTATTATGAGCATTAAAATCTCCACATAAAATATTCCTTACATTTTCCTTCACATAAATACTATCAAGTATTTCTCTACTTATTTTTTACAAGGGTTATAATAATTTATTATATAAAATTTTGATTTACTAATCCATACCTCAATCCCTATGACTTCTATTTCTTCATTTATATCCAAAGCTTTATAACTAATTCCCTGCTGAACAAATATAGCAACACCTCCTCCTACATTTGGATTTCTATCTTTACGTAGTGCTATATATCCATTAAGAATAAAATCAAGTGATGGTTTTTACCAGGTTTCTTGAATACATACTATATTTGGTTTAACATTCTGTCTTTCAATAAAATATTCTAACTCTCCGCCATTAGCTATTAAGCTTCTTGCATTCCACTGTAGTATGGATAAAACCATTAAATTTCATGACTACTGGACTGTTGACTTTCATTTATCCCTGTTGTTAAAACTGCATTGATTGACTCAAAAGACAAGTCTTCCATCTCAAGGTATTTTTCTGCTGCTTTTATTATAATTTTAATTTAATTAACTCTGTTCTACTATCTGTCTGTGCTGAACAATTTATTACTTCCACAATAAATGCAACAAATTTATTTTTCTCCACAATCATTGTATTTCCTAAGGTACTCTGGCTCTGCATTTGCTCTGTTTTTTTTAGATGGAGTAAGGGGCACAGAAATGCTTTTAGCATTAACATTTAAATTACTTACCCTTTTAATTGCATCTGCATAGGTAACGTTTTCTTTGACACGTATATTTTGTACCTGCACTGCTGTTTTATGAGCTTCACATCCTTTAAATGCAGCACTATGTTCTCCACCACAATTACAACACTTTAACTTAGTTCCTTCAGAACATTTCCCATACTCGTGCTCTCCTCCACACCTGGCACACCTGGCCTTAGCTCTGCAAGCAGCAGCAATATGTCCCAACCTCTGACATTTGTAACATCTGGTTGGTGGAGGAATGTATTGCCTTACTGTATAACTAACATACCCAATCATCACTTTTTCAGGTAATCTGTCGTCTTCTAGTACTAACATAACTGACTTACTAGGACTTTTAACTCCCTCTCTTGTAAAAAACGTTTCACTTTAATCACCCGAGCTCCTTCTACATTACCTTTAATCTCTTCCTCCGTCAGATCAGTTGATACTCCATATATTACTCCCATTACTTCTCCTCTCTCCTGCCATATTTGTGGCTTGATTATATGTCTTGCATCTCATTAGTCCCCGCACCTGATCTCTATCTCTGCATAACACCAATAGATTACCATCTCTTAGCGTTTTGACTGTTTTTACTTCACCTACTATTTTATATATTGCCTCACTTATCTTTAAAGGATTTAAAGCACATGGGTTCTGGAATCTAAGAATCACTTTCATTTCTTTTCTTTTATTTACCTCTCTTTTATCTTCATCAGATTCAAATCCTTTCCTTTTCTTATTTCCTCGACTCACTGTTTGCCCGTCTCCTGTTTTTCCACTTCTATTACAATAATCACTACTCACACTACAATTATCTGAGTCATCTAATTCTTCGCATTCGTCCATCGCACTTCCTTGTTTAAAGTTATCTACAATGGGGTACCGCGCGCGAGCTATTTTTAGAAACACAACGTCACGATGACGTCACATCACGTGGTACGCAGTGGGGCAAACTCCGGAAACCCGCCGCTGTGTCGCTGTAAAAGAGACGTGCGTTAGCCTAGGTTTTACTCGGTAAACGACTGCTTTTTCCAAATCTAAGACCATGGTTTTTAAACATTGTTGCTATGGAACGTGCAACAGCGACTCGAGGTACGCTGATCGGCCGCATATGAAGGATGTTTTCTTCAAGACTGCCAAGGAGAAACGTGTGCGCTGGGACCGGGGCGGTCGGCCTACACAACAGTTCAACCCGGAAAAAGTTACCAAATTCACCTACATATGTAGCAAGCATTTTGTCGGAGGAAAGGGCCCAACCGAAGAACATCCTGACCCAATTCCAGCGACATCAAGTCAAGGTAAGAGTATTTTGGTGGCCGACATGTTAATAAAGTAGCGCCTGCTACCATGACAGCATATAGGCTATCATGGTAGCAGGCGCTAACTTGATACCCTGCTACCAGGATAGCTTACTCAAAAACATTTCAAATGAGACAAACATTAAACATATACCCATTCCTGGACGGTGATTGCAAACAACAACAACAACAAAAAAACAGCCGACGCCACCATGATCGCCGCGCAGGAAAAAAAAACAAAGCTTACCGTTCATCAACTCGGCCAGTTTTCCAGTCTTTTTAAGCCCTCGACACTCAAGCCATTGTTTGAGCTGAAGGTTGGTGTGTTCTTCCACAGTGCGACCAGTAATCCGTGCGCCTGGAACATCGTCTTGGGAAAGTTTAATGGCTGTAAAGTCGGTCATATCGCTGTTTCTGTTGTGCGTGTAATAGCTGGTTGCTACGGGCGTTCTCTCCTGTATGCCCTACCTAAGCGGCAAAAGGGGCGTTGCTCTTGAGACGGTGACGTCACGTGCGCGGTACCCCATTAACTCCAAATTACACCTCCGTCACTTTAACCAACAACTGTTTCACTCGCTGCAACCCTCTCGCCTCCCGGGGAGCACCTCAGCAGAGTTGAATGATGAACACCTTCTTCTTCTTCTTTTTCTTCTTCTTCTTCTTTTCTTTCATTGGCAGATCGCAAACAACTTATAGGTGCATACTGCCACCTACTGTACATGAGTGTGTAGGTGTGTTCCACCTACTATATTCTATTTTTTAATTGTGTTATGTAAAAATAAAAACAATGCTTTATTAATGACCATATTTCCTCTCTATCTCCATCTCGCCCTAATATTCCTTTAATACTCCATTCTCTCCCATTTTCCATAATTACTTTCCTCATCCTCTCTCTTTCCGTTGCATATTTAATGCATTTCATCAGAACATGATCCACATTTTCTTTTCCTCCACAACCCTCACATATATCATTATTTCTCTTCCCTATTATATACAAAAACTCATTCAAGTACGTGTGTCCAGTTCTTATTCTAGTAAAAATTATCTCTTCCCTTCTGCTTATTTTTCCATAATTTTTACATATTACAGATTTTTGAACCCTATATAATCTTCTTCCTTTCTCATCTTCAACCCATATTTTTTGCCACATTTCTGTTTCTTTCTTTTTAATTATTGATTTCCCTTCCCCTCTCCCAAATGTTATCTCAACTACATTCTGCTTTCCTAAAGCCTTTTTAGCTAGCTTGTCTGCTGTTTCATTTCCTTTCACCCCTTCATGTGCCGGTACCCAACAGAACTGAACATCTATTCCACATCTAACTAACCTAAATAAACTCTGATAAATTTCTAACACAAGGTATTTCCTATTATTTCCTCCTGAGTGAATGCTTTCTATTGCAGCTTTTGAATCTGTACAAATTACCACCCTATCTGGTCTAACCTCCTCCACCCACTGTAAACTAAAAATAATTGCAACCATTTCTGCTGTATATATAGATAAAAGGTCTGTTAATCTTTTACATATACATTTATTAAACTCTGGAATGAATATCCCTACTCCCACATTTCCCTTTGAATTTTTGGAGCCATCTGTGTATATTTTTAAATAACTATAATACCATTGTCTAATATATAAGCTAGTTTTAACCCCGACTTCATTATGTTTCCATTCTCTTTTCATATCATGTATTTCCAAGTCAACTTTGGTTTCAGGAAACAACCATGGTGGCACAGCACTAATTGGGTTATTTTTAGAGAACGTCTTATCATCTAACTCATATTTTTGCCCATTTATTCACAGTCCAGCCAAAACCCTTTCTTGTAAATTTGGAATATTCCCAACAGTTCTTTATAATGCTTGTTGCTGGGTTTTCTTGACTACTACTTTTAATTCTGATCCAGTACGAAAGGGAAATTCTGACCCGTCTCATTTCTAAAGGAGTTTCTCCAGCCTCTACTAAAAGAGCATTTATGGGGGTAGTCTTAGTTTCTCCAGTAGCTATTCGTAATTAGCCTCGTGAGACCATCCTGATCTCGCGAGCTTTCAAGGTTTCACTCGCAGATCAGTCTGGCTACTCTCCGTTAAAGAAAATTTGGAGCCGTTCACCAAACGAACGTCCAATCAGCGTTGGCTTTGAGGCGGGTTGAGGTGTGACGCAACGAGAAGCGCGACAGTTCAGTCTAAAGAACATGGCGGCTTCAGCCGATGGAACTAGCGTTAGCGTGGCTATCGGGCAAGTTTTATCGGAATTACAGAGTATTTCTTTGCTGAGCTAACGAGCCTTTACCTGCAGCAGCAAGAGTAGCTTGGCTTGTGGTTGTGTTTTCGTCGTCGCTCTGTTACGAGTGACGACGAATCTGATTGGTTCATTTGGCCCGTCAATCACCAACATAGGCCAATCAGCTAACCAGTATTTTCGCCCCTTCCCAAAATTACTTCAACGGAAGGTTTCCAGATGGATATGCGGAGCAAATCTATCTGGCGGAGTCAGGTAAATTCGTAATGCCCTATATTGTAATTTGTCTACTATTTGTAATGATGATTTTGCTGCTGCTCCATATACCATACATCCATAATGATTGAACACGATAAACCTCAAACTGGTAGATTTCCGCTTTGCAAAGACCCGCCCTACTCTCCTTCTGATTGGCTAATGTCCTGGCTCTGCCAGATGTCATTGGTTGAGCGCAGCTTCTGTTTAAAATCTTGAATAAAAAGTCTACACGGAACATTTTGCGCTAATTTTCCAAATGACGAAACTCCCTCACAGTGACGGAGAACTTTAAACCCCTGATAGTATTACTTATTCAGATCAGAAGGGGGAGGAACAGTGGGGGTTCTAGATCAAATTTAGCAGGGGGGCCAGGGTGGGGCCAGAGTTTTTTCACAGGGGCACAGAACAAAAGATTTTGGGGTGGGGGGACTTAACAGGTCAACATTTCATCGTTTAATATATTAAGTAAGCCAAAGAGCCAATTGTGGCTCTGGAACTGCAGGTTGCAGACCCCTGATCTTTTCTCAGTACAGCAGGAAACAGCTTAATTTTTAAATAATATTTTGTTATTTTATTATTGGATAAAAACATAAATGAAAAAAATACAACTGATCCAAATGACCAGTCATGGTATCTTTTTCAGCATTTATCATCCTAAGAAATTTAATATCATGTCTTTAGTACAGGGACCAGGAACAGTTCTACAGGGGCACAGGCCCTGTTGGCCCCTGTCTAGAACCGCCCCTGGGGAGGAATGTATCCCCCCCCCCCCCCCCCCCCCCCCCCATGAATGACCAGAGGGGGGACATCACAAACAGAGGGGGGGGGGGGCTTACTCCAAGGGTTGAAGATGTCAGTGACAGTCGTAGACAAACATAGTTGTGGACTGTTTCAGAGAACAATGAAAGCTAACCTATTACTTAGAGGTTAGGAACTGAACAGCAGACAAACCAAGGCTGGTCAACCATGCCGCTCATCTGGGCTGTTTTTCACACAATGTTTCT
The DNA here is from genome assembly GCF_011125445.2 of Fundulus heteroclitus. Classification (NCBI taxonomy): domain Eukaryota; kingdom Metazoa; phylum Chordata; class Actinopteri; order Cyprinodontiformes; family Fundulidae; genus Fundulus; species Fundulus heteroclitus. The sequence continues at coordinate 67,451 of NW_023396780.1, forward strand.
GATCTTCTCTGATTTATTTAGTTTTTACAAAGAAGTCATTTACGGCCCAGATTACCATCACCAGCGGACCAGAAGTGGCCCACAGACCATCAGTTCAATAGCCCTGACCTAAAGAGGGATTTTCTAAAGAGGTGAATTATGGGTAACAGCCCAATGAGTGAAGAGCTGTTTAAAGTTTAAAATGTGTCTCTGGATGATTGAATCTTTCTAAAAGATCAAAATCTCTAAATACCAAAAGCTGCAGCAGAGCTGACCTGAATGAGCTGAAGATTTAGAAATCTGATGGTTGAAATAGTCCAAAGTATGAAGGAAGTAGTTAAAGGTCCAAAAACGTCCAGAACCGACTGAATAATGAAGAATAAACCGGACGGCAATAATGCTGAGTCAGCATCAGTCAATGAAGACATCTGGACTCACCGAGCCTTTCTGCAGTTCCTCACAGCTGGAACCAGTCTCAGTCGTCCCTTCTCTGATGTGTTGTACTTCTCCAGGTCCAACTCATCCAGAACCTCCTCTGACATCTGCAGCATGTAGGCCAGAGCTGAACACTGGATCTCTGAGAGCTTCTCTGATCTGTTCTCTGATTTCAGGAACTGTTGGATCTCCTGAAAAACTGAGAGGTCCTTCATCTCCATCAGACAGTGGAAGATGTTGATGCTTCTCTCAGGAGAGATATAATCACCAGTGTTCATCCACTTCAGGTTGTTGATGACTCTCTGGATGGTTCCTGGACTGTTCTCTGTCTGACCCAGCAGGCCTCCTAAGAGTCTCTGGTTGGACTCCACAGAGAGGCCATGAAGGAAGCGAGCAAACAGGTCCAGGTGGCCATTTTCACTTCTGAGGGATTTATACATGATTCTCTCCATGAACTCATACAGAGATGAGTAATCCTGGTATTTTCCCAGGAAGTTCTCCACCACCGGTGTGTTCCTGCTGGTGAAGCAGTGGAACATGTAGACTGCAGCCAGAAACTCCTGAATGCTCAGATGAACAAAGCAGTAGACTGCTTTCTGGAAGATCACGCTCTCTCTCTTGAAGATCTCTGTACAAACTCCTGAGTACACCGAGGCCTCTGTGACATCCAGACCACACTGCTGCAGGTCTTCTTGGTAGAACATGATGTTTCCTTTCTCCAGCTGTTCCAACGCCAGCCTCCCCAGCTTCAGGAGAACTTCCCTGTCAGCCTCCATCAGCTCCTGTGGACTCCTCCCATGTCCTCCATGGTACTTGTTCTTCTTCCTCCTGGTCTGGACCAGCAGGAAGTGAGAGTACATGTCAGTCATGGTCTTGGGCAGCTCTCCTCTCTGCTCTGTGGTCAACATGTTCTCCAGAACCGTAGCAGTGATCCAGCAGAAGACTGGGATTCCACACATGATGTGGAGGCTCCTGGAGGTCTTGATGTGGGAGATGATTCTGCTGGACAGCTCTTCATCACTGAACCTCCTCCTGAAGTACTCCTCCTTCTGGGCGTCGCTGAAGCCTCGTACCTCTGTTACCCTGGCAACACATGAAGGAGGGATCTGATTGGCCGCTGCAGGTCTGGAGGTGATCCAGACCAGAGCCGAGGGAAGCAGGTTCCCCTTGATGAGGTTTGTCAGCAGAACGTCGACTGATGACTTCTGTGTGACGTCAGAAACCAGCCGACTGTGGCTGAAGTCCAGAGAAAGTCTGCTTTCATCCAGGCCGTCAAAGATGAAGAGAAGTTTGTGGCGAGCCAGCTGCTCTGCTGGGAGCTTCTGGAGGGTTGGATGGAAAACATGGAGCAGCGTGAGAAGACTGTGCTGCTCACCTCTGATCAGGTTCAGCTCCCTGAACGACAGCAGAACCACCACACGGACATCTTGGTTCTCCAAGCCCTCGGCCCAGTCCAGAGTGAACTTCTGCACTGAGAAGGTTTTTCCAACACCAGCCACGCCGTTGGTCAGAACCACTCTGATGGCTCCATGTTGGTCAGGTGAGGCTTTAAAGATGTCGTGGCACCTGATTGGAGAGTCATGGAGGTTCTGGATCCTGGAAGCTCTCTCCAGCTGCTTCACCTCATGTTGGCTATTAACCTCTTCACTCTGTCCCTCTGTGATGTAGAGATCAGTGTAGATCCTGTTGAGGAGGGTTCTACTTCCTGGTTCATCACTTCCTTCAGTCACACGTTCACATCTCCTCCTCAGACTGATCTTATGTTCCTCTAGAACCTCCTGCAGACCAACATCTGCTGGAACAGAGAAGAAGAGACAACTGAAGGAAAAAGCTGATTTAGTGATGAAGTTGGAGCAGAAACATCTGGAACATCAGGAGGTGTCTTCATTAGAAGGTCTCTTAGTCCACATGATGTGATGCTAACCAATGGGATCCATCCTTAGAAGCAGAACCTTGTTAGATGGTCAGACAGCAGAGTTGTGCCTCTGCTTTGTGGCCAGTATCTGTTCACTGTCAGGATCTGATTCACAAAGCAGATCAGATGAAGAAATGCTGACAGAAACATGCAGCAGCTTTCAGCAACATCAACTCTTTAGCATCAGGTCACCATTGTCCTAATTTCTCTGCTTCTATCTGACCTTCTCCCACAAACACAGCAGCTACAGAAGAGGCAGAGAGACAGAAAATGTTTCCTGGCAGCATTTTCAGCCTTAATGAAGGAAATCTGGAGGAAATGCTCTAATCTGCCAGAGAAACAGCTCCTTGGATCAGCTAGTGTTCACATTTCAGATGCTTTTCTCCCTCACAGACTGGATTGGATGTTTTTAGAGAATAATTACAGATTAGAAATGACATGGGACTGATTTGGTCCTTTAGAAGTAAACAGCAGATAGAAATATTCCATGTTTCTACAAATCTATCTGCTGTAATCTGGGATCTATTGTCAGAGGAAATAAAGCTTTCTGTCTCTCAGACTTTCCTTCCCTCTTTCTGTAAAGCAGCAGTGCAGCAGCTTGTTTTCTCCACCTTTTTGTTTCCATCAAAATGAGCTGCAGCTTTAAGGAGATCTTCAGTTTTAATGCATTTAGCACAAAGGGCTGAAAACAGAAGCACTTCAAAGCAAACCCAATAGGTTGTTGGGTTGAACACAGACGTTACATTTACAGCAGCTGGAAATCCAGAGATTCAGGGCAAATAATCGATCCCAGAAAGACTTTAAACACTTAGATTCCCAAATGCCAACTAAAGACGAGGAATTAGTCCAACAGAGACGATAGAAGGAAGTTCTGATTGGAGATGTTCAGTCTCACCTGGAGCACAGCTGCTCTGATTGGCTGCCAGCAGTCCAGGTCCTGGTCTGAAGAAGTAAAACAAAAGTAATCACACCCCTTCTCCTTCCTTTAGATCTTAACATAAATGCTCTTCCTAATTCATGCTTTACTTACCAGTTTATAAAACTCTAAGGTCCATTTTTAAACAAATGAATGAATATGCTTCTAAACATATATTTACACATTTCCATGCCAACAATTCTCCCTACAGCCAATGTGACTAAGACCATTGTACATGTGTGTATAACCAGGCCCAATGTTTCTGCAGTGAATACTACTGCTTTATTGACTAACAGCTGATGATTATGGAGCTTTAAGTTAAGTTAAAGTTCTAAACTAATTTACTTTCACTTTATAAACTGAAGACTGAGTAAATATTATGTTTTATATCTCTGTGGAATCACATGAATCAGTTAGAAACTGGGTTCTTACTCTGAGTCTGAGGGTCCAGGTTCTTCACTGAAGTCTGGATCGATATCTTTGGACCGGTCACTCCTGATAGACGGACAGCTGGATCCTGGAGGTTCTGCTCTCTGTCTGTGGTTCTGACCTCTGAAACACCAACATGTTGTTATTCAGATCACATCAATCAGTGAGAAACTCTGATAAAAACCAGAGAAGAAGCTCTGAACACAAACTGCTGCAGAGAAGCAGAAGCTTTAAAGGTTCTTACTCTGAGGGTCCAGGTTCTTTGAAGTCTGGATTCCAGTCTTTGGACCGGTCACTCCTCATAGATGGACTGATGGGTCCTGGAGGTTCTGCTCTGTTCTCCATCTCCTGGACTTCAGTCAGCCTGAGAGAGGAACCAGAACCAGTCAGTTGCCAGTGGTTCAGGTCCAGTCAGTGTTCTGTAGAGCAGAAAGCTGGTTCCCATCATGTGTGTAGAGGACCAGAGGAACCTGAGTTCAGCAGGTACCATCTGGGTCTGGATTGTCCTCTCCTTCACTACTTCATGCACCTCCTGATGTCTGCTGGCTGATCTCCTCAGAACCATCTGGAGAAGTTCTGCTTTCTTCAGAGAATGAAGCTCAAACTGAGGCTGAAACCTTTTCAGGTCTGAACTGGAATCCTGTTCCAGGTCTGTAGAAACATCCAGAGTGAATGAAGGAGGGAACATTTCCTCTGAAGTTCTGATGTGTTGGTTCTGAACACAGCGGCCCACAAAGATGAACAAAGATGCTGCAGCTTCACTGCTAAAAGGAACTAAAAGCAAGTAAAACTGGATTGAAATGAGTGTTTTTGTCCTTGATCTGAGCAGCTAAATAGGATTATCTGCCAACTGAATACCATTTAGCTCTTAATATAGGATCAACTCATCTCCATCATCTTATTTCAAGGTCAGTATATCTAATTATCTTATTTTAGGGATCAAATACTCATTCCATTGGCAGATAATCTGATTTAGCTGCTCAGATCAAGGACAAATGCACTCATTTCCAGAAGGTTTTACTTCCTTTTAGTTCTCTTCTGCAGCTTGTAACTCTTCTCTTGGACCATCCTGCAGGTCATTCTCCAGAAGAACAGCAGAGATGGATTTATCTGATTGAAGATTTTACCATGATGAGCTCAATCAGAACCAAGATGTTCCTCTGAAAAAGATTTGATTTAGGAGGAACATCTTGGTGTTTCAGCTCCTTTATGACCAAAGTTATATTCAGCTGACCTGAAGCTTTTCTCTATTTATTTCTTTGGCTGTAGAATCCAAACTGTGCAGGGAGTGTCCTTCTGCCGTTTTCTCCAAGACTTCTTCAACTTTCACTATCTGACAGTTATTCAGTATTAATTGTGTTTCTGACTGAGCAATAACTGTTTAAAGGGCAAAGCAACAAACTTCAGGCAAGTCCTGTCTGCTGAATAAACGGCAATGAGAGGGTTAAAAGTGACGCTGTTACAAACTAGTCTGCATGAACTGCTGAACAACATTTCTGGCTCCTTTTCATTCCATAGAAACTTTGATATTTGTCAATTAGGGCAGCCATTTAAAAGTATTAATAAACTATATGAAGCCTAGGCAGAAATTCAACTAAAGTAACTGAATTACTTACATTCATCCAATCAGAGGCTCATCTCCTCCGACGTAAGCCAATCAGCTTTGAACCAGACCTCCACGAAGCCCAATCAGCATCCAGAGTTCATCTTAAAGGTCTTCAAATCACGTCTCAGCCTGCTACCCAGCCAAAGCTCAAGCAGTGGTTGGCCAATGTCTGATTAGGACTCAGATGACCTGATCCAACCCACCTCCATCCCTTCTCCACCATGGTAGCCAAGCTCCATCTGGCTTTCCCATGGTGCTCCTTCAACCTCGTCCCTATCAGAGTGGAATTCCTCCTGGACTCTGACTGCATTCCCTGTCACATCTCAATGGGTCCGGCAGAAGACCGCCATGTTGAGTCTGGTTCTGCCAGAGGTTTCTTCCCAAAGGGGAGTTTTTCCTCTCCACTGTCGCCTCATGCTTGCTCATCATGGACAGGTTGATGCAAACCTGTGTTTATCCAAGCTGGACATCTATCTTTGTGGGTCCCTGAGTGAAGCACTAGTATCAGCTCTCCCAGTCTACTGGATCTCACCAATACAGCTCAAGCAGATGGTCTCACCAACCAGCGTCTATGGACTGAACCAACTTGGTCTATCTCCACTCCACCACCAGTTTCAGGCCTGGGGGGAAACATCCCTGTTCTCATACACCTGCTTATGCATATTAAAGGAAAATTCAGCGCTAATGTTTCCTGCTGAGGTCTGAGCGCCAAAGTCTTAAAATAATTGTAGCAATAAAATTCTTCTAATTGTCTTTTTCTCTCCAGGTGAGTTTTTTCAGATTGAATTAAAATAGAATTTATGTGAACAAAGACAACAGGCGATAATAAAGCAGATGCTAGACAACTGAACACATCTGGATCAAACATGGTGCAGCCGTAGAGAAAACCAGGAAACCAGGAAATACAAGGAAACGCCTCTGAAGGAGCAACTGGATCCACAACCAGGAGAAAAAGGAGAGAAAAACTCCAAATGGCCGTATTCTAAAGGACTCTGATTGGTGGCCTGCTGTGATGTCATCAGAGGCTGGTTGGAAAAGAACTAAATAGCAACCATGACATGTTGTTCTGCAGGAGACAAACTGTCTCTAGAGAGATTTTACAGAAAGGTGCGGCTGCTGCTGCAAAGAATCAGAGATCAACTGAGAACAAAGTTTGATTTTCAGCTTTTATTCAGCAGCTAAATCACAATCTGCAGACTTCAGAGTTTTCAAAGCACTTTTCCTGATTCAGCTCAATTCTTCATCTAGAACAGGATGTGAGTCTCTGACGTCAGCATTAGCTAAGATCATGAGGAAGAAGCAGCAGAGAACCGGTACCGGTTCTACTGAACAACTGCAGCTGCTACATGTGGAGAATGCAAAGTTCCATTTAGTAAAACATCTTTTGGTAAAAATGTTTTTTTCTGTCAAAGGAACCAACCTGTGGGATGGTCTTCCCACAAATCTGAGTCTGACTAGACGTTCCACTCAGAAAGCAAACGATGCTAAAGGCGCTTTTACATCATTATTCAGTTTTTGTCTGAAGAAAAGAGACAAAGGAAGGAAACTGAGCGTTTGTTGGTGCTGATAAGCAGGAAATCAGAGCCTGACCAGCACCACGGTTACATGAAGCAGCAGCTTGGTTCTGAAGGAGAACCAGACTGAGTTCTGTTCCTGGTTCTGTTCACAGTCCACAGAGAGAAAAGCAGAACAAGTTCACACTCACCCTGATCCAGAGTCTTCTCTCTGTTCTGTTCTGCTGCTAAATGGAGTCAGAACCTGTTTCTCCTGATCTGATACCTGACTGTAACCGACTCACCTGAGGCTCCGCCCCCTGTCCAGGTGAGTTTACCTGACTTTAAACACCTTTCCTCTCAGTTCTTCTCTCTGTTCTGTTCTGCTGCTAAATGGAGTCAGAACCTGTTTCTCCTGATCTGATACCTGACTGTAACTGACTCACCTGAGGCTCCGCCCCCTGTCCAGGTGAGTTTACCTGAGATTAAATACCTTTCCTTTCAGTTCTTCTCTCTGTTCTGTTCTGCTGCTAAATGGAGTCAGAACCTGTTCCTCCTGATCTGATACCTGACTGTAACCGACTCACCTGAGGCTCCGCCCCCTGTCCAGGTGAGTTTACCTGAGATTAAATACCTTTCCTCTCAGTTCTTCTTTTCTTTTTATCAGCCTAGCTCCTCCACTGGAGGCTGGTTAATTAGTTCCAACAGCCTGATGGGTTAAAGGTGCAGCTCTAGTAATGTCATTTACTGAGGATCAATAAACAGGAAAAATAATGAATAATCCTGAATAACAAGTGGAAACATCTACAAAGAATATATATACATGTACATCTCCTTGTGTTTGATTGCTACACGGAGCACTTCTCACCAGGCTGGTGGTAAAAATAGAGAAAAAGAGAAATTAATCTGCAGTAATAAGCTTTAAAGTGCTTGTATCTGCTCTGTGATCCAGGGACCAATTGACTTTTCTAAACTCCTCTATTCACCTTCCAGAGCTGTGCCCTGGGCCGAGCTGCTGTCCTTCTCCTTTTTTGTTCTCTCCTTCTTTTTCCTCCATTTTCTGTTGGTCCTTTTACAAAATCCAACAGCTTTCCTCCCAGAAGGCAAAGCCAGTAAGATGCTGACAGGTGAGAGCGCATTAATATCAGATAGATAAAAAACTGAAAATGTAACACTTGTTATTGCGATCATAAGGGTTAAAACTCGTTTGATCAGTCAATATAACACGTTCTGGGAAAGAAAACGGCTCTGTGGTCATTTCCACATGTGTCATGAAAATATTAGCTTTATGTTATTAGATTGTCGCATGTCTGTCAGCTGAAACCATAAATCCACCTTCCTAAGTCCATCACAGCTGTCTACTGGTTCGTCTTTTTTCTTTTTTGGTAGCTAAACCTGCATGAATAGATCATATAAAGCGGATTTCACCTGTGATCAAATGAACACTGAATAAAAGGTACAGCCAAAATTATCAGATTTAATAAGATTTTAACTCAACCAAGAACCATAGAGATATTAACCATATTAAGAAAATGAGATATGTCGCTTTTAAAAATAGAACAATGCATTAGGAGTTTAAAAAAATCAATTTCATTTTATTAGAATGTGATGCCTAAAAATAGACTTCACAAAGCTGGAGGTTAAAAGTTTTATTGATTTCAAGCACGCTCCCGACGCAGGGATACAAATTCTGGCGTGGATAACTCGTTTAGCACAACGACGCCTGTTGCCTGTGTTATTCTAGCGCAGCAGGTCTGATATCACAGTAAATTGGGCAAAAGTCTGGACTATTTCTGCCCTGTGATGGACTGGCGACCTGTCCAGGTTGTTGGACCGGAGCGCCACAGTTTAGATTTTTTATCTGCTATAACTTATTAATGTGCAAGTGAAAACGTGGGAACATTGGTGTTGTGAGATCACTGCTATGTGTAGCAACTGATCCCGGTGGAAGAAAGTTGCCCCCTGACAGTTCATAGGAAAAGTCACCGTACAGATTCTGGCCCACGGCCTATCCCCCTCAACAATCCCGACTAAGCAGAGCAAAGTACTGGGTCGCTGGAGGGACCAAAATCCAGTGAAAGTTAAGTGGCAGATAAATGTGTATGCAAAGACAAGCTGTGATTTCCAAAGCCTGGGGCTTCACAAAAGCTGTTAGCAGCGCAGCGCACAGTACGTCTGTGCTGCGGCTGTAGTGACTACGCTCACCCCCCTCCGCTCATCAGTAGCATGTGCACCCCCAAAGAGCAACATCTGCACAAAGCGCCAGGACTACTCAGTTTTCACTGGGAAACCCTGTAGACATTTTAAATGGGATCAGCAATTGGATATGAATTTATCATAAATTAACCTGAGTAGTTTATTGGGAACTGAGCTCATGTAAATGAACTTTTCTGAAGTTTAAGTGATTAACAGCAAAATATCGTAGCAGAAACTCCTTGATCAGTTTTTGTACATCTTCCCCAAGGTACAAGATGAGGCACTTCAGCAGACACTCTCTCTTTAGGCTCACATCCAGGCTCTAGGTGAGAGTGCAGAACACAAACCATGCAACTTGACTGAAGATGCAAACATGTACACGTCTAAATGAGAACGATGATCTGCAGTGATTGCTGCCAAACCGGTGAATAGCCTGTCAAAATCAGATGAGAAACATTCTACTTCTTCCAAAACGATCTAATTTCACAATCAAGTGTTCTGATAGTGACACATGAAAATTATTGCTTTTGTTTACGGTTTTTCTATTTTTCTGGTAGGCTATTGTTGCAACACTAAGCAAATACATAGCTGATCAAGAAGCTTCAATACATGGTGTGTCTTCTCTCTGATAGCTCCTCCCTTGTTCCTGATGATCTCCATCAGCTTACCATGGTGCTTGTCCAAAGAGGCCAGGAATCGTGGTTGAAGTGGAACAGTAGTAATCCTCATAAATTCACCATTGATCTGCATAAAAACAATATCACAAGCAAATGTTATTATATTTCACATCAAAACTGTGTGGTGTGTCTCATCTTTCTATGACTAGACCTAAACATGCATTGTGAATTGCTTTGGCTCAGTTGATACATGATTTATAGGCCACTCCTGAACTATTGCTATTACTGGAAAAAAAAAATACTTACCTCCTCCACTGAGAACAATACAGGCCATCTTTCTTTCCATGTTCCACTTCTAGTTCCTTTGTCACAATTTACTGTCTTGGGAGTGAAAAAGTCTTTTTCCATTTTATTCTTGATCAATGCACGATTGTTTGGCTTCTTTACTTCGCTCAGAAGTGTCACTCTCTCAGCTTCCAAAATATCTTGAGTCTCTCCAGTTGGAATGTCAGGAATGTGCTTGGCTTCTCCTCTCCGTGGTCTCTTCACGTTTTTTGCTGGCAATGCATCCTCCGCACCTTTGTACTTCAGTGAATTAGCAAGTAATTCAGCACATCCAATACCCTTTAGCTGAGTTGGGTAGTTGGCCATCTTTGTCTTCAGCCGGCATTTCCATCCATAGCAACCATTGTAGGAAGCAGGTTCATAGAGGCATGGATGCTTCTTGATTAGTGCTTCGGCTACAGCACTGAAGTCAGCATCTGTTGGTAGGGTTTCTACTTGTAAATCTCTTCAGCTACCTTTTTCAGAATATCTGTTATTGTTTTAGGACTCGCTGTGAGTGGTCTCTTGTTTGACCGATACACTGCATTTGCCTTTTCTAACTGCAGTTCAGTGTCATAGGAGAACGTTGGTATTGGAAACTCTCTTGGCCACATGTGGGTTCTTGTAGAGACAGAGCTGGAAGGTGAGGACAGGAGCTCTGTGTCATCTGTCTGAGTAGACTCTACATCATCACATCCAGGGATGGCTTGGCTATCATCACTTACTGGGATGACCTTGATAGTTGCCACATTTTCAAGTTCACTAGTAGATGTCAGCTTCACTAGTGCATCACTAAAGTCTCTGTCTTGGTACTGGAGTCTAAAATTGCCATTTACTCCACACATCTTCCTCACTTGGTTTAAAAGCTCTTCCACAGTCTCTGGAATTCCAGCAGGCAGAATTAGCTTCCTGGTGTCATCAGGATTTAAAATCACTGGCAACTTAGCTGGCCTTTTCTCTGCCATGTCAGCTTATCCACAGGGATCTAGAAAAGACAAGAATTAATACACAGTATTAATTGTGCTACAAAATTGTCCATAACATACAGAATTATGGTGAAAATATAAGGCAGTTCAGTAAAAGTAAAAAAGTAAGTAAGAGGGAGGGAAAAATCAAACTGTTAAGGCCTAATGTTACCTTCAAAACGATGTGGCAATTAGAAGAAAAGGGGACATTCTTTGCTAAATCTACTGAAGCAGTTATCAATGTACTTATTGAACAGAAACACACAACACATAAGAGCTGCTAACTTCAGAGATTTTAAAAGCTGTACTGAAACGCAAGTCTTTTAAATTTGATCAAACTCTCTAACTAAAATTTACAGATTCTCTTCAGTAATTTGAAAGCTGGAGTAAGGTCATTTTTTTGAAAAAATAAATAATGTTCTGTGATTTATTTATTTTTTGCCACAATAACTGCAGTCATCACACATTTAAAATAAATCATTAACAGTATTTAAACCCCTTTTTATCGTTTTTACTGCTATTGTCTGTTAAAATTAAGGCACCCTGGACACTACAGAAACACAGCAAACACAAGCAAAGGCTGCTCCAACACAACACAACCCAAAACACCAGGGCCACCAGGGCTCACCACTGCCACCACAGTAGCCTCAGTCCCTAAATGACAGACAAAACTACATCAATATGAGTAAAACAGTGATACAATGCCACTACAATATTGCACTGCATCCCATAAATGGTGCCACCAATGAAAGTTCAGCTAAGTCTTTAAAACATGTCTTTATAGGCAAAACAGCAGCGAGTGTCAATCCACGTTGAATGCTGATCAGAGGCTGGTCAGGTGGCTGTAACTGGTAAATTCCCAGCATGCCAGGTAAACAAGTCCACAATTCCTCCTCACAGTGTAGCTTCCTGCCAGCAAACAACAGGACAGATGGCTCCAGAGGTGTGAGGAGCAACAAAGAAGCCCAGCACAGTTTGACAAACAAAGACAAGCAGCTGAGTTCAACAGCAGCAGCCTTGTGGAGACCTGCTGATATACAGCAGCCAAGATTGGCCTTAAAGTGGCAGCGTACCATTTGTGCTGCTACATAGAGATACATAGATTATTAGTATTTATTCATTATATATTTCTAGAACAAGGTAGATTTGGTCAGCTGGCATGAACCTGAGTCTCTGTGTTTATGTCACACGTGACTCTACTAGCTCCAAAATGCTTTTACACAAACCACCAAGAAATAATGATATTATTATACTATTTAAACCTTATTGAACAGTTCTCCACATCCATAATGTAGCAGTGGGATGTTATTACACTAGATTGTCCAGTGAGAAGCTATTCCGCTAGGAAACTATATGAGCACCGGAGGCTTTTATTTTGAAAAGACGACAGATCCATTGACAAACAGCGGGTAACTTCCTGTTTCTAAATGATTATTTCTATTGAAATTTAAGGTGTTGCGAATGAAAATGTAAATAATGATCTTTGCTGGTGAAGCTATTGAATTGATGGATTGTTGTTGTGAGTGTTAGTTCGGAGTTTAAAAAGACAAATTAACGGATCATAGCATTATAGTCTGTGAAGGGTTTCCCACGCTCTCCATCGCTCTTTCTGTTGGCATTCCGTGGGAGAAGCTATGAAGTTTGGTTTTCTGTCTTCAATAAGTGGATTTGAAGCATAATAAGTGACAGTTTGATGATTGTTGTTGTAAACTAATGTGCTGTGGAGCATTTAAAGCTTGTTAAAGAGTGCTAGAAGTGTGTTAGCAGTTGTTTAGCTGCTCTTATGCTAGCTGAAAGATTGCTAATGAAAAGGCTCCATCCATGTTTAGCTGGACTCTAATCTTTCTTTCTTTCTACGCTGAGCTAAAACATTCAGTCCTGCTTCTACGGCCATCATTTTCTCCCTGAAATCATCTGCAAGTGTTCAGCAAATGTTGCCACAGTCAGCTTGACTTTCTCCCAGCTTGGAGTCCCAGAAAAGATTGATTTCATGGGTGATTTCTGGCAATCTTCTGCTGATGTTTGTGCTGAAAGCCAAAGTGGAAGAAGATCCCAGTCAGAGCTGCAGGTCCAGTAAAGTTCTGCTCAGCAGACTGGTCAGCAGCTCAGCTCAGTCTGCTGAGGATCTGGAGATGTTGAGGCTCTCAGCAGCTTTAGGTGAGTCTGATTCCAGGAGATCTCCTCTCCAAAGTGTCTCCAAGTGTCCTGTCCTCCTGAGATGTTTCAGAGCAGCATCCTAACAGCACAGCTGAGGAAACGTGTTGCTTGGAGATGTTCAGCAAGGAAGCAGAGCCTGTGTGGAGGTGACTGCTGCTGCTGCTGCTGCTCTCACTGCTTCTTCTTCTTCTTCTTCGTGTGGGAGGAGTGTGAGTGGAGGAGAAGGGAGAGAGCGTGAGTTATCTGTTTGAGTGTTTTTTTCCTACTTTTTTCTATCTTTCACAGGGTGTGTGTAAATATTGTGTATATAGGTGTTTATTGTGATTTTTGGATTTTGTTGGTAGGTTTTGTGGGTTTTGGAGCCGTCGGGTGTTGCCCGGCGGCAGGTCGGCGTTTTGAACGCCATGGTGGTGGGTGGTGGGGTTTTCTCCACGCTGACACGGAGGAACGGCATCAAGGTGGGTGCTGGTTCTCCGTGCAGCGTGGAGGAAGTTTGTTTGGCGGTAGGGGAGGTTATTGGTCATGGTGCGATTAAGTCCGCGGCCCGAATGAACGGAGCGGTGGTCTTGTTTGTGGAGAAGGTGGAGCAGGCACACCTGTCGGTCGAGACGGGCATCTCCGTGAACGGCTCGTTCCTGCAGGTGTTGCCGCTCGTGCAGCCCACTACAAAGGTTATTTTGTCAAATGTCCCTCCCTTCGTCAGTGATGAGTTCCTCGTCAAAGAGTTGTCTCGACATGGAAAATTAGTTTCTCCTATTAGAAAAATATTGTCAGGATGTAAATCACCATTGTTAAAGCATGTCGTTTCGCACAGGAGACAGCTTTACATGATTTTAAATAAGCGTGACGAGGAACTCAATCTGTGTTTTAAAGTTAAAATCGATGATTTTGACTATGTATTGTTTGCACCATCTTCAAACATGAAGTGCTTTGGTTGCGGAGGGGAGGGACATTTGATAAGAACGTGTCCAAACAGAGCCGGGTCGGCTCCGTCAGACACAGTGGAGCAGCAGCCTGCAGCAGCCGGGGAGCGGGTGGGTGTGTCCGGCGAGGCTGGAGCTCCTGCCGCGGTGGAGGATGGACCTTACCAGAGGGGCCGCTTTTCATTGGCTGATGCCCATTCTACGTCATAGAGTGGCTACAACGTTCGAAGAAGTCTCACAAACACAAGCTAATGTAGTGCTATACTACCGCTGTGCTAGCATACCGGCATAAAGTTTTCGAGTTAATAATCGAAAAATAATAAAAAAATAATGGTTCTCCATTGCCAGTGGGGTATCTGTACTGGTGATGTCAGATACCCTAATCGTATTTGTGGTGGGAAAATTCACAGATTTCCAAAATCAGGTGCAGAATGCCGGGCTTGGATCAAAGCTTGTGCGCGACCACACGAGCAGCTCAACCTTCGTAGGATCAATAAGAACAAGGGAGTGTGTGCTGGTGTAAGTATTATAAATTTGCTTTAATACTTAAAGCAAAGCAATAATACTTATTGCTTATTATTTATTTATTTATTAGCATTTTGTCGGCGGGGATGGGCCAACAGTTACCTGACTCCGCCAGATAGATTTGCTCCGCATATCCATCTGGAAACCTTCCGTTGAAGTAATTTTGGGAAGGGGCGAAAATACTGGTTAGCTGATTGGCCTATGTTGGTGATAGACGGGCCAAATAAACCAATCAGATTCGTCGTCGCTCGTAACAGAGCGACGACGAAAACACAACCACAAGCCAAGCTACTCTTGCTGCTGCAGGTAAAGGCTCGTTAGCTCAGCAAAGAAATACTCTGTAATTCCGATAAAACTTGCTCGATAGCCACGCTAACGCTAGTTTCATCGGCTGAAGCCGCCATGTTGTTTAGACTGAACTGTCGCGCTTCCCGTTGCGTCACACCTCAACCCGCCTCAAAGTCAACGCTGATTGGACGTTCGTTTGGTGAACGGCTCCAAATTTTCTTCAACGGAGAGTAGCCAGACTGATCTGCGAGTGAAACCTTGAAAACTCGCGAGATCAGGATGGTCTCACGAGGCTAGGCCAACAGCGTCCCATCCTTATCCGACACCAGCAGACGGAGCGCGAGTGCATAAAGCTAGGCGCGCACGAAAAAGAGCATCGGAAAGTGCAAGTAGGCAGGACAGCAAAGACAAGAGACCATCGATTAGAGCAGAGAGCTTGTTAGTACACACAATTATATACACATCCATAACACAGTGCTGATTAAAAGTTATTTTATTATTTATCATGTGTCACAATTCACATTTTCCACAAACATGAACATCAAACAGAAACAGAATCACTTTTGTTGTTTCAATTGTTTACAGGGATACCATCTAGTTCACAGTGAATGTTCTGAATTATTTACAGGGATACCTACGATGCTGCAGAAAACAATGATGCAGACAAAGGGATAGAGGTGCAAACAGATGAACATTGTAAGTGAGGATAACCAGTTCCTACAGGTTTTGTAAATAAGGCACAGCATGATCTTGATAGAAAGCAGCTAAAACTTCTAACATGGATGACATAAATACTTTGTCTGGCCACACTCTTTCTACATGTAGATCCTTGTGGGTGAAAACAATAAAATCACAAAAATCACATCCTGTGATCATAAGTTGACCTTGAACCTGAGCATAGTACATGTGTGTCTTCTTCAGCTGAGCAGAGCCACTGGGTTGCATTTCTAGGCAAAAATTGGGTAGCATGCAGGCATCCAGAATGGTGGAATTTCGAGCGGTATACGGACACTTTATTTCTATTAGACCTGATCGGCCACCGTCACATACTTTGCCGTCGGGTGAAGCACCTATGAAGGGAAAGTGATTACTGACCACAAAGCCACACTCATGCAAGTGCCGGTCCTGATGAGTCTGTAAATATTTTGATTTTGCTAAGGGCTCGTTTCTTCGCCCGTAATCCAGTGAAGGGGCTGAAACAGAGTTAGCGTCAAAAATTGACTCTAAAAACTTGTGTGTGACCTTTGCTTTCCTGACCATAACTCGATGGAAATTTGAGGCTGTAAGCCTTTTTTTTCTTGCCTCAAACCACTCAGCACATTTACTCTGTTCTCTGGTTCGAGCTTCCAGTTCCACAGGATCTTCACAAATATTAAGGTCTTTCAACGCTTTATATCTTTCTGGAAGATCCACTGGTGGGTTATTTGTGACACAGGTGTTGCCACACTGTTGCATGACCGCTGTCGCATCTGCCTTCAAGTTCCTTGTCTGAAACAAAAGAGCAGTATCATCACATTATATACATTTGTCTATATATACATATTTAGTCCTTTTTTATTTTTTGTTTTCAGGGATTTCGCCGCTGGATATGCTTGCAGTGACTGCAGAGTTGGAAATGGCAAAAACTGAAATCAGTCGCTTACAAGCAAAAGTGGAAAATTTAGAAACAGAGCTACAGAAAGAACAGAAACGAAAACTGTTTGGTATTGATGCTGTTGTTGAATCTGAGAAGAACAGCAAAAAAAATCTGTGTGTATATTATACAGGACTTACACTAGTCCGTTTCATGTCACTATTTACATTTCTCTTGCCAAAGAGGGAGACTTTGACTTATGATGAAAACAGAAATGACATTAGAGAAATGTCAGCAGAAAATGGACTTTTCCTGACTATGTGCAGACTAAGACAAAACTTTGGTCTGTTCGATCTAGCAACACGGTTCGGCATTTCACAACAGTCAGCTGGTATAGTATTTAACACTTGGATTGACATTATTTATCTTAAGCTGTGCACTGTTTCTATCTGGCCACACAGACAAACTATAATAGACAACATGCCAAAAGACTTCAAAGCTAATTTCCCTACAACATTAATTATTATTGATGGAACAGAATTAAAAACAGAATCCCCCTGGGCCCATGGTGTGCAATGCCAACTATATAGCGATTATAAGTCTACCACAACATTCAAGGCACTCATAGGTTGTGACTCTCGGGGGTCTTTCATGTTCACATCAGAATTATTCACAGGATCAATATCAGACAAGGCCATTACAAAAGCAAGTGGTTTTTATGAAACCATACAACAACTGAAGGACATTGGTTACATTCAGAATGGTGACGGTGTCATGGCAGACAAAGGGTTTACAATCAAGGATGAGATAAATGCCCTTGGTCTGTCCTTAAACATACCACCTTTTGCCTCAGCAGACAAACAGTTGTCTCAGGCAGATCTTGCACTAACTGACAAAATAGCAAGACACAGAGTGCATGTTGAACGACTCATTTCTCGCATTAAAGATTTCAAAATAGTTGGTTGTACAATTCCTGCTATATTATTTCCTAAGTTAAACAGAATATGGGCTGTGTGTTGCTACTTGACACTTTTCCAGGGCTTTGTTTTGAAGAAAATGTAAGAACAGTAATACTAGTCTTGTTTTAGTACACATTTCATTAATTTTTACCTGATAGGAAACAGCTGACCCAATTTGCACTTCTCCCAGGGGTGTAGAGACAGTTGGTGCTGAAGGCGTCAGCATATATGTCAATGGAGTACCATGTAATAATTTCAGTGCAGCTATCTCCTCGGGTTCAACCTTTGTCACTCTGTAAATATAATGAAAATGAATTTTGAGAGTTGTCAAATTTGCAATATTAATTAAAATAAAGAACAGTTTTATGTGTTGGTTTTGTTTGCATTCATGCAGTTGTAGTTACACTCAGAATCATAAAACAAGACCAGGGTACATATATTTTTTTGTTAAATTTTGTTTCAAATCTAAATCAGTAAAAAAGTACATACATTTTGTTCAAGTCCACACTGCATTCCTTCGGTCTGCGCTTGCGGTGAGTTACGTTTCGTGCTAGAGTGAGGTGGTTGATGGGCACGGGTTCAATCCTCAAACCCCGAGCTGATTGTGCTCCCCAAGCTTGTGGCATACTGGTGCAGCTCAATCGGTCAGGGATTGAGGAAAAACTTTGCAGTTTGAAATACTGCAAGGTCTTGAGGAGGCCTATAATATGTGAACAATGACCCCCAAGTCTGAAAAAAAGAAAATCAACAATAAACGCATGCATCATGAACAGCTTTTAGCTAATTGCAACATAACGGCAGTACTGATACAACTTTACAGCTTCAAGACCGTGAAGCATGTCTGCTACACAGTCTTACGTTAGCTAAACAGATCAATCTCAATCGTGTACTGTATCTGACATACACTAAATATTTTATTTTAGCAGAAGAGGCTTTGGACGAAACTGTTCCTCGTGTTAGCCACTCTAGCACCAAGTACAGCGTATCAGGCTAGCCACACAAACATTTGCCAACAAACCACAAGAATTATCCACTGATTTCAAAAGTAACAGACAAAACGATGAATGCACAACTTACCCAGCCTTGCAAGAACAATAGGCATCAGTTATCTTGTCCACATCTATATTAATGCTGAGGGAGTGAGGGTCTGCCGTTTTCCTCATCGACCGATAGCATTTTGCGGTGACCTGCACAACTTTGGAGGCTTCGCGTGGCTCAAATACCCTTAACTCGTCCAAAAATGATGACATGAACTTGTTAACTCCTCTGTCCATTGTTGTCGATGATATTTTCTCAAAATCAGGCAGAAATGACGCACTAATCGAGTCAGGAATACTCCGCAAAGAATCCGTCCAAGTGGAAACCGCCATGTTTACATAGAAACTACCGTAGAATGAATGCGCCGCGAGGCTTTGTTTGTGAGACTTCAGAATTTTAGGTCAGTTGTGGGCGGAGCTTGGTAAGGTCCATTCTGGCGCTGCGGGGAACTCCAACGTAACCGCGGAGGAACCCGTGGCGTCTGGCCCGGTCGCTGGAGATCAGGAAGAAAGTTTGGTGGAAGATAAGACTGTGGAGGAAGCATCTAATTTACAAAAGAGTGATTGTGTGGTGAATGAAGGCAGCACGGTGGTGTGTGGTGGTGGAGAAACTTGTGTGACTGGTGAGGAGGGGGAGGATCAGGGTGAAATGGAGCAGGATGGTATGCGTGGCGATCAGGGAGAGAAAGGTGGAGGGGAGGTGATTGTGGAGGAGCCTGTGGAGGAGAAAGGCGAGGGGGAGCAGGTGATGGAACTGGAAGCTCCTAAAAGGCGTAGTAAAAGGAAAAACGTGGTGGCTGCTGTGCAGGCTAGCAGGCAGGTCAGCAAGCTGACCACAGAAAGGAAAGTCATTTCTGACAGCAGCGATAGTGATGGCGAGCTGTCTGACAGCAGCGTGGTGTCTCTGTCACAGAGCAGCTGTGGAGAGACAAGATATCCTGTAGAATCGTTTTTAACCTTTCTGCAACAAACAAAAGGTTTAAGAGGGGTAAAAGTTGAAAGTTATTTTCCTGATTTGAGAACTTTTTATTTTTCAGCCAGACACCATATTAGAAACAAGGAAGAGGTTGGTCTTACAGAACAACAAGCTTACAGATTGAAAAAAGTTATGAGTAAAGTTAGAAAGCAATTTTGAATCTCATGAAACGCACATGCACTTTAATATTCTGTATAGCTGTTTGGTATGTTGCTTTTAATCTCTCACCCATTATGGATTCTTTTAAAATAGCATCCTTGAACATCAATGGGGCTAGAGAGGCAGTAAAACGAGCACAGATTTATCAAACAATAAACCATAAAATAATTGATGTTTTATTTTTGCAAGAAACTCATAGTGATTCTTTAATAGAAACAGACTGGGGTAGAGAGTGGAGGGGGGAGGTCATTTTAAGTCACGGCACCTCCCAGAGTGCAGGGGTGGGTTTCCTGTTCTCCAGAGCTTTCACCCCAAACTCTACAGAAGTTGAGCACGTCGTTCAGGGGAGGTGTCTTTTAGTCAAAGCAAAGTTTGATCATTTTAACCTTGTTTTTATTAATATTTATGCTCCCATCACCAATGCAGAGAAAAAGCGTTTTTTTTTTTAAAATTGGGGAAATGCTGGGTGATTGTGGGTCGGAAGATTATGTTTTTATTGGTGGGGATTTTAATTGTACGGAAAACGAGTTTTTAGATCGTAATCATGCAGAGCCGCATTCAGCGGCCCAACATGCTCTGCGGCAGCTGGTCTCGTCTCACGGCCTAGTGGACATATGGAGGAGGATGCATGCAGGCTCCAGGCAGTACACATGGTCTCATATTAAAGAAAACCGAATCACTTTAGCTCGTCTTGATCGTTTTTGTTTTAAACACCATTTTAACGTGTTTAAAACCTGCCAGATTTTACCAGTGGCTTTTACCGATCACTCGTTGCTTTTAGGTAGTGTTTTTATCAGAAACATTTTACCTAGAAGCGCTTACTGGCATTTTAACTCGGCTTTAACTTATGATCTGGGTTTTAAAGAGATTTTAGGTTATTTTTGGACGGGTTTTAGACAGAGAAAGTCTGATTTTACCAGCCTGAGACAGTGGTGGGACCATGGTAAAGTGCAAATAAAACTGCTGAGTCAGCAGTATACTCTCAATGTCACTCGTGACATCACCGGATCTATTAGAGATCTGGAGATGAACATCGTGGAGTTAGAACGACTTAGTGAATCCACAGGAAATCGAGAGCACATTGAAGCTCTCAAATCTAAAAGGCTAGTTTTAGCAAACCTGCTGGAGAATAAAGTCCAAGGCACATTGGTCAGGTCCCGGATCCAGAACATCACGGAGATGGATGCTCCCTCTAGCTTCTTTTTTAGCTTAGAGAGGAAGCACGGGCAGAGGAAGCAGATCCACTCTTTGCTGTCGGACACGGGGCAGCAACTGAGTGAACCAGGGCAGATCAGGAGGAGGGCTGTGGGTTTTTACCGTTCTCTGTTTCAAAGTGAATATAAGGAGAACGAGGAACTGCTGAAGGAGTTCTGTGTCGAACTGCCTCAGGTCTCTGAGGAGACCAATGCTGAGCTAGAGCGCCCCCTGGGGCTCCAGGAGCTCCACACAGCCCTCCTCAGCATGCAGGGCCAGAAGTCCCCGGGCGTTGACGGGCTCACTGTGGAGTTCTACAAGGCCTACTGGGATCTTCTGGCCCAAGACTTGCTGGACGTCTACAACGAGAGTCTGCTTGCTGGTTCACTCCCCTTGTCATGCCGCAGGGCAGTGATCACCCTGCTGCCAAAAAAGGGGAACCTGCAGGACATCAAGAACTGGCGCCCCGTGTCCCTCCTCTGTACCGACTATAAAATCCTCTCCAAGGCCCTGGCCACTAGGCTGGGAAGAGCTATGGAGCAGGTCATCCACCGGGATCAGACCTATTGTGTCCCCAGCAGGTCCCTGGTAGATAACATCTACCTAATTCGGGACGTTTTGGAGGTCTCCGGTTCATTGGGTTTGCAAACGGGCTTGATTTCACTAGATCAAGAAAAGGCATTCGACCGCGTCGAACACGGCTTCCTCTGGGAAACCATGAGGAGGTTTGGGTTCGGCGAGGGTCTTATTGCTAAGATCCAGGTTTTGTATAGTGATATTGAGAGTGTGCTGAAGATCAACGGCAGCCTGTGTGCTCCTTTTAGGGTGTGTAGAGGCGTTCGACAGGGCTGCGCGCTCTCGGGGATGCTCTACGCACTCTCCCTGGAACCCCTCCTCCAGAAAATACGCTTGACTGTTCATGGTCTGGTTTTACCCGGTTTTAAGAATAATATGGTTTTATCTGCCTATGCTGATGATGTCGTTGTTTTTATTAAAGATCAGCGGGATGTCACTGTTTTAACTGAGATCACGAAAAAGTTTCTCAACTCTGTCCGCTGCGAGGGTGAACTGGAGAAAAAGCGAAGCCCTGGCAGTTGGCGAGTGGTCCGACGGGCTCCCAGTTCTCCCTCAGGGTCTTTTATGGAAAAAGGATGGTTTTAAGTATCTCGGTGTGTTTTTAGGTGATAAACATGTTGTGAAAAAGAACTGGGAATATATTGAAGAAAAAATTCAAAACAAGTTATCAAAGTGGAAATGGTTACACTCACAAATGTCCTACCGAGGCAGAGTGCTGGTTTTAAACAATCTAGTTGCTTCACAGCTGTGGCACAAACTAGCAGTGTTAGACCCACCATCTGGGCTACTTGTAAAAATCCAATCGGAGATGGTTAATTTTTTTTGGAACGGTACTACACTGGGTGCCACAGTCTGTTTTGTTTTTACCGAGAGAGGAGGGGGGCCAGGGCCTCGTTCATCTGGCCAGTAGAACGGCTACTTTTAGATTACAGTTCATCCAGAAGTATTTGACAGGTTCACCTGTATGGAAGGATGTGGCCAGTTGCATTCTCAGACGTGTTAATTTTCTGGGGCTGGATGCTGCTCTGTTTTTAACTGATTTTAATTTTTTTAAGTTAAAGGGGTTGCCTCAATTTTATCAGGGTGTTTTTAAATCCTGTGGTCTTTTTAAACTATGTCGTTCGCAGGCGCAGAACTCTCTGCATTGGCTTTTAAAGGAGCCTTTAGTCTGTGGGGCCAGACTGGATGTATGTCATGGCAAAATACCTGGACTGTCAGAGGCGTTGTGCAAGTCCAAGACGACAACACTGAAGCACCTGGTGGAGACGGCTGGACCAGACTTTGCCAACGCCCAGGCCGTCGCTCCTCTACTTGGAGTCCGATCTGCTAGACTGGTGCAGCGCTTCCTGAGTCTGGTGAAAGAAAGACTGACAGCTGGGGAGAGGCGTCTCCTGCAGCTGCTCAAAGAGGGAGAAGCTTCACCGGACCCGACAGACCCGATCCCTGAGTTGACCTTGAATACCGGCTTCACAAAAGATAGCGGTCCTCTCCTCGCCACAGAAAGTTCACAGATGAGCCTTCAGAGTACAGGCCCAAAAGTACTCTATAAAAATTGTGTTAAAGTCCTGAATGAAAGAACTCTGCGAGGTCGAGCCATGAGCGTGTGGGCGGACCGACTGGAAGGACAAACCCCTCAGTGGAGGACCCTTTATAAACCTCCTATAAGAAAACCAACTGGTGATCTCCAATGGAGAATTTTACATGGTGCCATCGCTACGAACTCGTATTTATCAATTATTAGTCCAGGGGTTTTAAACGAGTGTCCTTTCTGTGGTCTGCCTGAGAATGTTTTTCATGTTTTTATTGATTGTAGGAGACTGACGACTTTTTTTAGTTTATTGATGACTGTTTTTAGCCACTTTGGTTTTGTTTTTACCAGTTCTATTTTTATTAATGGACTGCGTTTTAACAAAGCCAATAAGTCAAAAGGTCAGATTTTAAATTATTTAATTGCAGAAGCAAAAATGGCTATTTATATATCTCGTAGAGACAGACTCCAGGCTGGACCTCAACTCGATGCCGTGGTTCTGTGGAAGGTTAATATAAAGGCCAGATTGAGACTAGAGTTTTGTTTCCACAGAGCCACTGGGAATATGAAAAATTTTATACAGTTATGGGGTTTTAATGGGATATTGTGCAGTATATCAACTCAAGGAAAATTAGAATTTAAAGGCATACTATGCAACATTTTTCAGTTAATTAATATGTTCCATACCGTTTTGGATATTTAAATGAGTCATTTCAGGTTGAACAAAGGTTTTCTCGGCCGCCCTGGTGGTCTGTGGGGGAAATACCGCACTTGCAATTGCAGGAGCAGTCGGCCCGCAGTCACAGGCTCAGTAGTCTCGTGTGCATCGTGAGAGTCGGTCTTGCTTTACGGCGAGAACTGCTACACGCCCGCAGTGAAAGGTGTGCTCGTTGGTAGCGCAGTGGCGATATTTATGCAGTTATCATGGCGGAACCAGCGAGAAAACAGCGAAAGCCCATGTTGGAGCAGGCAAGAAAGAGGAAAATGGCTCTGGACAGAGAGAGGAGTCGTACACGGGTGAACATAGAAGGCTGCAAGGCTCGCGGACCTCGCGTTTCTGCTGATGCGATTGTAAGTAACATTGTAGGGTTTCCCTCACGCTACCGCCTCGCCGACATTCAAAAAAAATAATAATAAAAAAATAAAACTAACTCGATATGTGCGCCGCTCCGCTCAGCCGGTCAGCGGTGCAAAGTTTGTCTCCCCCGCTCCGCCGGTCACCGGTGCAAAGTTTGTCTCCCCCCCCCCCCCCCCCACCCCCCGCTCCGCTCCGCTCCGCGGTGCAAACTTTGTCTCCCCCCCCCCCACCCCCCGCTCCGCACAGCGGCGCAAAGCTTGTCTCCCCCGCTCCGCTCCGCCGGTCGTCCCAAATTCCTAGGGGAAACACTGCATTGGAATGGTTTCTCTCTCTCTGTGTTCATACTTTCACTGTGTTAGTCATTGTTTGTACTGCCATTTTTTCCACTTTTGTATTCGTTGTGTTCGCCTGTCTGCTAAGCTCAAAACAACCGCGCCTGGCTTGACGGACAAACCAGGAGAACAGCTGAGCATCTTTACGACAGTGCACTTTTACTTTCGCCCTCTGGGGGGAGCCTCGCTGGAAAATCAACCCCGGTTGCATAGTATACCTTTAACCAGCACCTTATTTAATCTTTTTTAAAAACTTGTCCTGATGTGATACATTGTGTTTTTAATTGTATTTCGTGCATTTCATGAATTGTAAATAAATGTATTGTTAAAATCTTCTTCTTCTTCTTCTTCTTCTTCTTCATCCAGCTTGATGCTGCCAAGCCTCCTGTGGAGCTTGTGGCCCAGAAAGCAAAGCAACATGTTGGTTTTGCTGAATCTCCTCCAGCTGCAGCAGTTTTCCACCTTAAAGCTGCTTCAGGCCAGATGTGAGGGAAAGAGGAGCTGAAGAGTTCAGCAGATGTTAAAGCTTCATGTCTCCCAGCTCAGCTTCAGGCTGCTCTTCATGTGTCCCTGCAGGTGGCGCTGCTGCTCTCCCTCTGTGGGCCATGCAGCAGCAGCAGCGCCACCTGCTGTCCACAGCAACTAAGTGCAGCCAGCAATCCTTCCTGTCTGCATCTGCCTCTTCAGTTTGGCTTTAAAGCATCATGTGTGTTGCTGCTCTGCTGGAATCAGACAGGAATCATGGTGGAACGTTCACATCTCTGCAGGAAGCAACTAAAAGATCATCTGAACTGAACGCAGGCAGAAAAAGATGGAAAAGCTGCAAAGATTCAGCAACTTGGCCATCAGCATTTCCCTGCTGGCACCTAGCTGACCTTTGACCTCCCAGAGCCCAGCATGACTGTGACTATTTAAAGGAGCAAATCAATCATGTGTTGCTCAGATAGAAAAGTTCCAAAAGTTTGTGTGCTGCCAGCCTGCAGAGCAAAAGTCTTCAATCCCTCCTGATTGTGTTTAGTCTGAGAGAGAGAGCCAAGGCTGAGGAGCACAGAGAGCCAAGGCTAGGCAGAAAGGAAAGCTGCAGAAAGGCTTCAGTCGGGGAGTGGCTCTGGAAGGCTGCCTCTAGTCAGCCACATCTAGAAGAGAACATTTCTCTGTCTGCTTACAGCACATTGAACATCTTCCACACACTGCTGCTCTTCTCCCTGCAAGGATCCAAGAAATGCTGAGTCATCAAGACCAGCCATCTCCTCCTCCTCCTCCTTCTAAATTCACAATAGTCCTTGATTTGCATCAACATGTGCATAAAGTCCCGTCTTGACCTTCAAACGTCCTTCATCCTCTGAGCTGGGAGCAAGCAGAGCTAAGCTTGTGGTCTGAGCATCAAGTGTTGGAGGACAGAAAGCTGCTAAAAGCAGCAAAGTTCCAGCAGAAAATCAAGTTTCCTTTAGAGCTGCTCTCCACAAGCTGCTGAAGCCAAAGTGGCTGCAGATATTTAGCAGCTAGAAGCTGCAGCCGTAGAACAGGATCCTTTGCAGATTTTCCTGCTTTCATTTCTAATCATCAGAGGATGGAACAAGTGGCTGCTTTGCCTCTTTTTTCCTGCCTTTTTCCCTCTGCAAGGTGTGCAGCTGCAAAGTTAGTGAGAAGTGCTTTTCTAACTATTGCACAGTCTGTTTTCTCTTCTGCTGGCGAGTCCAGAGTGCAGCGTGTGAGCAGCAGAAGCAGAAGCTTGCCCTCGTCTCTCATGGTGGCGCATTAATGCACATGAGCAGCAAGAGTGGAAAAAAGTGGATGAAAAGTCTTCTTTCTCCCAGAATGCCGTCTACAAAGTAGCTAAAAGTAGCTGAGCTCCTGCTTCTGCTTCTGCTTTGATTCTGATGGCTTGTGGAGCCCTTCAAAGCTAAACATGATCCTATCTGGCTTTAAAGTTCATGGCTTGAGATGGAAAATTGTGGCTGTGCTGCTCTGCTGGCCACCCGGACTCCTGCTGCTGCTGCTGCTGCTGCTGCTGCTGCTCTTTTCTTCTTTTCACTTTCTTTCAGGCCTTTTTGCAGCTGCTCTTCTGCACTCATTGTCTTTGTGTGTTTTTGCTCCTGCACTACGGCTTTCTGGCAACAAAGACTGATTCTTCAAACTTCTGCATGCGGCAGGCTCCAACTTTTCCACTTTCTACTTCTTGCAGAGATCACTTGTGTCCCTTGGCCCTGCAGAGCTGCCTGAAGAAGCGCTGGAAGGACAATGATCAGGACGGCTTGGACCAAGGACAGGTAGAAGGGGAGGAGTACGGCAGCCCACAGGGACAAAGCCCAGCGTCTTGCTGTGCAGCACACGCTGTGTGAAGTGGAAGGTGGAGGAGCTGCGTATCAAGGAGTAGCTGGGGTGCAGCATGCTGTGATCAGGGAGACCTGGCTCCTCTCTGACCTCTGACCTCTGTTATGGAGCTGGATGGCTTCTCTGCTGTTGGGCCCTAAGATGAACTCTATGGGCATTTGGTGGACATCAGTGAATGAGTGGCTGAGGGAAACGTCTGCAGCTGCCATGTGGAGCTGCTGTGTCTCTCCTTTCCACCACCTTATCTTCTGAGGGAGTTCAGCAGTGTTCTGGGAACTGAGCGGCTCCACAAGGCTGCCTCCTTCCTCTGCTCCCTCATTTCCTGCCAGCAGCAGCATGCTGACTGCTGACTGCTGGCTGCTGGCTGCCCCCCCCCCCCAGCATGTAGGTCAGGCTCAGCGCTGAGCAGCAAATCTTGTCCCTGGGTCCAGAAAAGAGCCAAAGTTGTGCTTTCAGCGCAGCATTTGCAGCGTTCTCAGTCAAGATGTGAGTCCAGACTCAGCGCACATCTGATCCTTGTTCAGCTTTGCAGATGAAAAAGTTAAAGGCCAAGCCAGCAGCAGCAGCAGCAGCACAGATGAAGTGACTGCTAGAAAGTGGCTTCTAGTCACCAAGCTGCAGTGGGCTTCCTGAGCCCACCCGCTCCAGGGTGCCACTCCTCCAGAAAGAAGCGCCTGGAAGCCAAAGGTCTTTAAAGGAAACTCTGCTAGGACTGTAAACTTGTAAAGTGCAGTAGTGGCCCATTGTCTGCTTGTCAAGCTTCTGCTTTAATGAGCCAAACATGGAGCACGCTACCTTGATCCACAACACAAGCATGGCTGCTGCTTCTTCTCTGGCTTCTGCTGCTTTCTGCTGGGCTCTGATGACTGCAGCTCTGTCATGTCCTCACAGTCTGATCTCTAAATGATCAACAATGACAAGCGCTCGGCTCTTTGGCCAAATCTCCATCTGGCTTCATGTTGAGCTGCTGCAAGTGGGCTAGAAAAGCTGAAGGATGGAAACATTTCTCACAGCCTCCCTCCATGTTGCTTTGCTGGCCATTCTACAAGCTGCCAGCTTGCAGCTTCCTCTGACTGCCACCAGCAGAGATTTCTAGTTGCTGCATTAAAGATGGACTTTTCTCTGACATTAGGGCTGCTAGAGCTGCAGCTCTTCTCTTCCTAAAATACAGCAGCAGCAGCAGCAAATTCTGCTGCTAGTGTAACCCAGGTCTAAATCTCAGTGATCAAGCCTGTGTAAAATAGAACTTCCATCCCCTCACTACTTCATAGCCAATCACTGTCAAGTATCATGGTCACATGTACTTCCACAGCCTATCAGCTAGGTATATTAGCTGGAGTAAGGAAGTAGGAAGGTTAGGGTTGCAATCTGCCATTAAACAAAAAGACGAAGAAGAAGTAGGAAGGTTAGGACATGTTGGGAGAAGCAGAGCTGCAGGAGCTAACTACTTTGCCAGGATGAGATGGGGAGAAAAACCTGTTGTGTGAGGCATAAACTGTGGAATTGGTGAGTGTTTCTGTGTGTGGCTTAGTGTTAGCTTATTGATGTCAATGTTTGTTTGTATACTTGGTAATTTAGCAGCTGCTAAACAAACAGACGACCATTTTAGATTTATACAAACCACATGTAAACAATTGGGTGCCTTAAATGTTTGTTTGAGCACTTGTTTATATTAGGTTTTCTTTACATTTCATGTTGACTAATTTATATAGTGCGTATTTATTGGATTTCATGGATGTAATTTATATTGAACTTTATATTTATATTGAATATGCATATTGACTGAAAATTGGAATTATTTATAGTGCAAAGAGTGCCATTTATTGAATTTGTGTGTGCACACTAGAATGTTTGAATATATATATATATTGAGAAAATGGTCCTGTTTTATTATTCAGGCCAGGTTTGATGGCGAGCTGAAGATCCAGGCCTAGAGCCCAAGAAAGATTTGCACTTTGGCGTGCGTGCGTGAAGACTTGTTGATCTCCTGCCAGGCTGGTAGGAGGCTCCTTGCAGCCAACGAACAATTCTGTTCTACCCTGATCTGACTTGCGTCAGTTAGGACCTGCACTGCACCAAGCACTTTAAAAGAACTTGCTTGGGACCTTTAACCAACCCCAGCTTGGGGTGAATGAACTGAAGGGTGTGGGTTCATTAATTGTAGAATTGATTAATGTTTTTTTCTGTTTATTTAGTTTTTTTCTTTTGCGCATTTTATATGGCCATTTGAATGTTTCACTGTTGTAAATATGTATATAACTTTCTACACTATAAATACAAAGGCACTCGCAACTGCAACCTTCCAGTCTGTCTGCTCCTTCATGAGTCGAATCTAGTTTCTGATCCAACTAGCCTATTGACCCGATTGGTCACTATTCACTTACATTGATTTAAAATGTACTATATTATATTTACAAATATGCTACATTAATTTATGGCGAGCTAGCCAGGAGGAGTTTGTACAGAGCTGAAGTATTGCAGTTTGCTATTTTGTTGCTACTATGGACGTCTTTGTGAAATACGGGGTTAAAATACCTAATGCAGTGTTGATTAAATATGCGACGAACACAGAAACTGATAACGAAGTAGCTGATTTTCTAACAGGTTATGGATTAATGGAAAAGTCTGAAATTATAACTGATTCTGACTCAGATTTTCATAACTGCATAATTTTTGAGTTTGCGTCAGGGAGTGCGTTAGAGGGGTTGCGTGAAATCTTGCCGTATGTGTATATTTGTCAAACCAAAGTTACTTATGAAATCGAAGAACTGTCAGTGGTTTGCTCTGAGTTAGAAGCTAAAATAAAAACTCAAACTTACCTGAATGAAATGAAACACATGGCTAAGCTTACAGGTCAGAATTACACAGATGTCCTCAAGAGTGTAGTGTCTCTACTGGGCCAGTCCATTACTGAACTTTGTCCAGCACCTTCTTTCTTGAAGACACCTCCAGATAAAGATGATTTGGCTATGGCTGCTTCAAGTACATCACAGATGGCAACCAAGGGTGTGATTCATCTCAAACCAAAAGATGTAACTGCAGATGACGGGGAGCTGCCACAAGTCCAACCTGATCCTACAGCCCACTACACATCACGACCTTCCGGACCCTTGCCAGCTATGTCTTTCTCAGATATCAACCCACCTGGAGTGCAGAGGTATGTGGTTGAGCATATCATGAAAAGTGATGATAATGCAATGCACATGTCCTCATTAAAACTTAAATCATTTTCTGGTCGAACTCCGAGACCACAACATGAAATGGATTATGAAGCTTGGCGATCTGGCGTTGACCTTCTGTTAAAGGATCCTGCCGTGTCGGAACTACACCGTTCTAGAAGGATATTTGACAGTCTACTACCACCAGCTGCATACATGGTTAAACATCTTCAACCAGATGCACCTCCTTCAAGTTACCTCAAAATCCTTGACTCTGCCTATGGAACAGTCCAAGATGGTGATGAACTGTATGCAAAATTTATGGAGCAGTTTCAAGACGCAGGTGAAAAACCATCAGTTTATTTACAACGCCTGCAAGTGACTTTGAACCATGCTGTAAGGAGGGGTGGAGTATCAGTTGCTGATTTTGAAAAACATTTGCTGAATCAATTCTGTCGTGGTTGTTGGGATAACACCTTAATCTCTGAGCTCCAACTTAAGCAACGCAAGTCAAAACCACCGTCTTTTGCTGAACTGTTGTTGTTGTTAAGAACAGAAGAAGACAGAGAAGCTGCTAAAGCTCAGCGTATGAAACAGCACCTTGGTTCCAGTAAATCCAGAGCTAGTGTGCATTCACATCATGCTTATGCATCAGTTGAAGAAAAAAGTGCTTATGATGATTTGACTATCATCACCCAACAACTTGCCAAGCAGTTAGCTGATGTACAGCAACAGTTGGTTGCTCTTACAACTGCTCAGTCTGGCCAGAAACAGTCTGTTTTTCCAAAATCTATGCGTGTTGCCAAGTTCAGTCAGCCCCCACAGACTAGTAAATATGCATTTCAACCCTCTCATAAAAATGCAAATTTACCACCCAAGCCAGGTTACTGCTACAACTGCGGGGAAGATGGACATATAAAACCTAAGTGTGACAATCCTCCTAATCCTTCACTAGTTGCTGCTAAGAAGAAACAATTAATGGAAAAGCAGAAGAAGTGGCAGAAAATGAACTCTCATAGTGCCCTGTCGTTAAACTGAGACAGGTTCTCGTTGAGGGGCAAACGGAACCTGTAGAGGACCAGCAAAGTCCCACAAAGCAGACACTGATAACATGCACCAATATGTCTCATGCAATTTCTGAGGCTACAGAATTACCACGAGGGTTGATTGGCTCAAAATGTACTGGTCAAGTAGCAATAGCTGGTCAGCAAGTTCAATGTCTGTTAGATACAGGATCACAAGTTACCACAATACCAGTTTCATTTTACAATCAGTATTTTTCTCATCAACCTGTGAAACCATTAAATGAATTGTTACAAGTAGAGGGAGCTGCAGGTCAAGCTGTCCCATACTTGGGTTATATAGAAATGACAGTAGTTTTTCCTAAGGAGTTTATTGGCACAGATTTGGATGTTTGTACACTGGCACTTGTGGTTCCAGATGTTAAAAGTGGAACTCAGTCCCAAGTTCTGATTGGAATGAACACTCTTGATTCATTATATGACAAACGCCTGAAAGATAATAGTGTTAGCTTTAGACCAGCCAAGCATGGCTACAAAGCAGTTCTCCAGCTTCTTCAGTTACGTCACCAGCAGACCCAAGAGCCCAATGTATGTGATGTAGCACTTGACAGTCAGGCACCTGTTGTTTTTCCAGCAGGCCATACCATGGTTCTGGAAGGCTATGCCTGTACCAGTTTGCTGCCAGTTAGCAGTTGGGCATTAGTTGAGCAGCCATCCACTTCCTTGCCGGGAGGATTGTGTGTGAAAAATTGTCTGGTGTCATTGCCCAATCATACACTTCATAAGATCCCAGTGGTTATCACAAATGAGTCAAAACAGAGCATAATATTGTCACCACCTGCTATTATTGCAGAAGTCACAGTATCACCACAGCTTCTAGCTGAGGTTTCCTGCTGTAATGCACAGCTCAGGAACACTGACAAAGTTGATCTCCAGTTTGAATTTGGAAATTCTCCGATTCCTCCTGATTGAAAAGAACGAGTTATTGCTAAGCTCAAAGAGATACCAGAAGTGTTTTCCCATCATGACCTTGACTTTGGATGTACTGACCGGGTGAAGCATCACATCCATCTTCATGATGAGACTCCATTTAAACATCGTGCTCGCCCTATCCATCCAAATGATATTGAGGCTGTTCGCAATCATTTGCGAGATCTTCTGGAGACAGGAGTAATAAGAGAATCAGAGTCACCATTCTCGTCACCGATTGTAGTCGTTCGGAAGAAGAATGGGGATGTCCGGCTTTGTATAGATTATAGGAAGTTGAACCTACAAACGGTAAAGGATGCTTATGCATTACCAAATTTGGAAGAGTCATTTTCAGCTCTCACTGGTTCACGTTGGTTCAGTGTTCTTGATCTGAAGTCAGGATACTATCAGATAGAAATGGAAGAAGGTGATAAGCCCAAAACTGCATTTGTGACCCCACTTGGGTTTTGGGAATTCAATAGAATGCCCCAAGGTGTGACTAATGCACCCAGTACTTTCCAGCGTCTTATGGAGAAGTGCATGGGTGACTTGCATTTAAAAGAAGTTTTGGTCTTCTTGGATGATTTGATTATCTTCTCTGACACCCTAGAAGAACATGAGAGTAGGTTGATAAGAGTGTTGCATCGACTCAGAGATTATGGTCTTAAATTATCACCACAGAAATGTAAGTTTTTCCAAACTTCTGTGCGTTATTTAGGCCACATAGTTTCTGAATATGGGGTTGAAACAGATCCTGAAAAGATTAGTGCCTTAAAATCCTGGCCAGTTCCTCAAACTTTAAAAGAACTGCGATCATTTCTTGGCTTTGCAGGGTATTACCGCAGGTTCATTAATGGCTACGCTGCTATTGCTAAACCTTTAAATGACCTGACAAAAGGGTACCCTCCTGCCCGTAAGCGTGGCAGCAAAACAACCATCATAATGAAAAGCCATGATGCAAAGAAACCTTTTAAAGAAAAGTGGACTGCACAGTGTCAATCTGCTTTTGATACGTTGATTGACAGGTTGACGACAGCCCCAGTACTCGGTTTTGCCAACCCAAGTCAACCTTACATTCTGCATACAGACGCCAGCACCATTGGCCTTGGAGCTGCTCTCTATCAAGAACAAGAGGGGAAGCTACGAGTTATAGCATATGCTAGCCGTGGGTTGTCTGCCAGTGAAACAAGGTATCCAGCCCATAAATTGGAATTTTTAGCTTTAAAATGGAGCGTTACTGAAAAATTCCATGACTATCTCTATGGCTCCAGTTTCACTGTTGTTACCGATAACAATCCGCTAACATATATCTTGACCTCTGCTAAACTTGATGCTGCTAGTCATCGGTGGCTTGCCGCATTGTCTACATATGACTTTAAATTGCAGTACCGTGCGGGCAGCCAAAACAGAGATGCTGATGCCCTCTCCAGGAGACCACACTCCCAGACACCTGACCCACAGAGAGAATGGGCTATGGTGCAACAGTTCATCACAGCACATATGAATGAAGCAGAGGATGCTGCAGAACTCACCCCAGATGTGGTCAGAGCCATTTTTTACAGCTGCCTGCTGAGAGGCCAAACGCCTGATGGTCCTTTGGAGCAAAACATTACTCTGGTCGAAACGATGAGTATGACCCCTACAGTTCTTCCTGATTTGTACATTGATGAGTCCCAAGGGTTGCCAGTGCTTCCATCACTGTCCCTTCATGACATCAGGGAGAAACAGAGAGCTGATCCTGTTTTGAGAGAAGTTATTCATCAGCTTGAAACAGGAGAGAAAATACCTCCAACTGCCAGGGCTGAACTTCCTGACCTTCCTCTGGTGATGAGAGAATGGAATCGTCTGGAACTAAAAGATGACATTCTATATAGAAGAAGGCAGGATGGTGAGGTCCTATCATTTCAGCTTGTGTTGCCAGCGGAATGTCGTTCTGTTGTCCTTTCAAGCCTTCATGATGATATGGGACACATGGGGATTGAAAGAACACTTGACCTTGTAAGATCTAGATTTTTCTGGCCACGCATGTCTGTAGATGTTGAAACCAAGATTAAAACCTGCAATCGCTGCATTCGCCGGAAAGCTTTGCCAGAACGAGCTGCACCATTGGTGAACATTCAGACCAGTCGGCCACTGGAGCTTCTGTGCATGGATTATCTATCAATTGAACCTGATAAAAGCAACACTAAAAACATCCTTGTCCTCACAGACCATTTCACTAAGTATGCTATGGCTTTTCCAACAGCCAATCAAAAGGCAAAAACCGTTGCAAAATGTCTGTGGGAGAATTTTGTTGTGCATTATGGATTTCCTGAGCGCCTGCACACGGACCAAGGGCCTGATTTCGAGTCTCACCTCATTAAAGAGCTCTGCAACATTGCTGGCATTAAAAAGACTCACACCACGCCATACCATCCCCGTGGGAACCCTGTCGAGAGGTTCAATAGGACTTTGCTCAGCATGTTGGGTACATTGGAGCCAGAGCAGAAAACTAGGTGGAAAGAGTATGTCAAGCCACTTGTTCATGCTTATAATTGCACTCGAAATGAGGTTACAGGTTTTACTCCATACAAGTTGATGTTTGGTCGCTGTCCGAGACTTCCTGTTGACATAGCCTTCAACTTACCTGTCAGAGATTTATCATCTCAATCACACTCTCAGTATGTGCAGAACTTGCGTTCTCGGCTGAAGGAAAGTTTTCAGCTAGCTAACAAAAATGCAGAAAAGATGGCAAGAAGAAACAAGATCCGTTTTGATCAAAGAGTGAAACCAGCCAGTCTTGAAGAAGGTGATCGAGTATTGGTCAGAAATGTGAGGCTCAGAGGCAAGCATAAACTGGAGGACAAGTGGGAGACAAACATCTATGTGGTGATTGGTCGTGTGGGTGATCTCCCTGTGTATATTGTAAGGCCAGAAAGGATCCCTCTGGAGGGACCCGAACTCTGCACCGTGACCTTCTACTCCCTTGTGGATTTCTTCCTCAGGCCGAAGTTGACCAACCAGTTTCCACACCTGCTCGTAGGCCTCAGACCCGCAGTCTCCAGGAACCAGTGAAAGAACTGGAGGGGAGCCCAGATGAGGAGGATGAGGAGTGGAGTTTACCTGGGTTTTCAGTTTTGCCAACTGTGAAGGTCAGTGTTGAGGGTACAATCCCTACCCAGCCCATGAACAGAGTTCCTGTTCCTGAGACAGAAAGAAAGAATCCCTCACTTGATGTGGATAAGTCGTCTCTACTGGCGGATGCTGTGGATCCATATCCAGCCCTGGAAAAAGTTCCTTCAGAAGAAGATCAAATAGACCCAGGAATTTCACCTGAGCCTGAACATGTTCCTGAGCTGAGCCCATCTGAAGATTTGGAATCCCATGGCCTGGTAGAGACATTACCAACCTTGACCATATCCTCACCACATTCCACTGAAGCACCTATACCTGCTTCACAGGCTAGTGATAGTATAGAAACTGAACAGCCGATTCGTCGGTCTAGTCGACAGCCACAGCCAATTAAGCGTCTTCAGTATGCTGCTTTAGGCAACCCATTAATCTCTGTAGTGCAAACTCTTTTGCATAGCTTAGCTACTGCTTATAGTGAAATGTGGGTGGAGCCTGTCCCGGATGCTCCTGTATGTTCTAGTGTCCAGATAATTTAGCATGCACCGGCGTTGCATGTATTTAAGGGGGGAGGGTGTAACCCAGGTCTAAATCTCAGTGATCAAGCCTGTGTAAAATAGAACTTCCATCCCCTCACTACTTCATAGCCAATCACTGTCAAGTATCATGGTCACATGTACTTCCACAGCCTATCAGCTAGGTATATTAGCTGGAGTAAGGAAGTAGGAAGGTTAGGGTTGCAATCTGCCATTAAACAAAAAGAAGAAGAAGAAGTAGGAAGGTTAGGACATGTTGGGAGAAGCAGAGCTGCAGGAGCTAACTACTTTGCCAGGATGAGATGGGGAGAAAAACCTGTTGTGTGAGGCATAAACTGTGGAATTGGTGAGTGTTTCTGTGTGTGGCTTAGTGTTAGCTTATTGATGTCAATGTTTGTTTGTATACTTGGTAATTTAGCAGCTGCTAAACAAACAGACGACCATTTTAGATTTATACAAACCACATGTAAACAATTGGGTGCCTTAAATGTTTGTTTGAGCACTTGTTTATATTAGGTTTTCTTTACATTTCATGTTGACTAATTTATATAGTGCGTATTTATTGGATTTCATGGATGTAATTTATATTGAACTTTATATTTATATTGAATATGCATATTGACTGAAAATTGGAATTATTTATAGTGCAAAGAGTGCCATTTATTGAATTTGTGTGTGCACACTAGAATGTTTGAATATATATATTGAGAAAATGGTCCTGTTTTATTATTCAGGCCAGGTTTGATGGCGAGCTGAAGATCCAGGCCTAGAGCCCAAGAAAGATTTGCACTTTGGCGTGCGTGCGTGAAGACTTGTTGATC
Organism: Fundulus heteroclitus; assembly: GCF_011125445.2. Lineage (NCBI taxonomy): Eukaryota > Metazoa > Chordata > Actinopteri > Cyprinodontiformes > Fundulidae > Fundulus > Fundulus heteroclitus. The sequence continues at coordinate 103,579 of NW_023396780.1, forward strand.
TCCTGCCAGGCTGGTAGGAGGCTCCTTGCAGCCAACGAACAATTCTGTTCTACCCTGATCTGACTTGCGTCAGTTAGGACCTGCACTGCACCAAGCACTTTAAAAGAACTTGCTTGGGACCTTTAACCAACCCCAGCTTGGGGTGAATGAACTGAAGGGTGTGGGTTCATTAATTGTAGAATTGATTAATGTTTTTTTCTGTTTATTTAGTTTTTTTCTTTTGCGCATTTTATATGGCCATTTGAATGTTTCACTGTTGTAAATATGTATATAACTTTCTACACTATAAATACAAAGGCACTCGCAACTGCAACCTTCCAGTCTGTCTGCTCCTTCATGAGTCGAATCTAGTTTCTGATCCAACTAGCCTATTGACCCGATTGGTCACTATTCACTTACATTGATTTAAAATGTACTATATTATATTTACAAATATGCTACACTAGCAAAGTTTTCACAGCTTTCTCAAAGCTGAGCACCTTCATTTTCTCTGGCTTTTCATCCACACATCAGCTGCTCAACATCCATCAGCTGCTGCAGAGTCCTGCTAGCAAACTGACTTCCACTACAGGCCCCTACAGGCTAAAGTATTCACAGCCCATTAAAGTCCTTTTAGCAGCTGACCACCACAAACTGCTGATTTGATTTGGCAGATCAACACAAAGCAGCACATCCAGGCTCATTAGTGGAAACTTTTTCCCCCTCAATAACTCCATCTAATAAAAGTCAAGATGAAATGTGCTGCAGATTTCTTTGAAGACTCATTAGTTTGAAAGAGTCCAAGAAGAAAAGCTTGGATTTTCTCCATTGCTGCATCAGAGCAAATGTTCTTCAGCTTTAACAGCTTTGAATCAACTTTAAAGCTGAAAACTAAAGAGATCACCAAGAAGTTAGTTGATGTGTTTGTGGACTGAAAGCCAGCAGATCACATTCCTCCTGGAAAGCCTTTAGAACGGCAGCAGAAAGAGATTCTCCAAAACTTTCCCACCTAGAAACAAACAACTAGTTTCCTTTTGCTCCACTTCACCATGCTGAGCTCCTTTGTCTCCATGTGTCTCCTAAAATGGCCAGAAAAGCCACTAAGGCCACGGTTAGGGCTGCAGTTAGATGTGGGGGAGCATCAGGGAGAAAAGGCTCAGAAGGTCTGAAATTAGGCTCAGAAATGATGGATTTGATCTGGGCCACATTTTGAATCCATCAAGCTGTCAATTCAAAGTTGACAGAAAGGACTTGCTGTATTTTGTTGCCTCCAGGTTAGGGATGAGTCTCTGCCTCCAGCCAAGGAGTTCACATGATCTTTGGTGTCTTGTTCCTGTGTGATGGCAGCATGGAGCAGGATGAAGGGCAGACAGCTGGAGGCTTCATCCGCACTAATCAGAATCAGCTGCTTTACTGCCAACCTTTGAGCAACAAAGCAGCAATCTGACTTTGCTTCCACTTTGCTCTCAGTCTTCAGACGTTTTACACAGAAATCTAAAGAATTTGGTGGATTTCTTCTAGTTTTTGTCACATGGAAACTTTTCAGATCATCAAATGAATTTTAATGTCAGACAAACAGAACCTGAGTAGATCCAGAAAGTGGTTTTAAAGTCCTTCTTGTGTTTCTTCTGCTTCAAGCCTTGGCGGCAGCAGCTGCCATCAAGTGGTTCTGATAACTGCTAATCAGTCTTTTCCATCAGCTGGAGCAGTTTGGACCCGCTCTGCTTTGCAGAACTTTTTCATTCAGACACATTGGAGGCTTTTCCAGCATGAACAGCCTGTTTAAGGTCAGGCCACAGCATCTCAGTCAGCTTTAGCTCCAGACTTTGACTAGGCCACTCCACAACCTTCATCCCTGGCTTTGCTGCTGAGCTTTGGATCATTGTCCTGCTGCAGAACCTCAGTCAGCTTGAGTCTAAGGTCCAGAACTGCTTGCAGGACTTTCTTCTCCAGGATTTTCTGTCACAGAGCAGAATTCCTGCTTCCTTCAGTTCTAGCAGGTCCTCCAGGTCCAGAAGAAGCAGAAGCAGCCAGACCATCACACTGCCACCACCGTGTTTGACTGTAGGCCTGATGTTGTGCTTCTGAAACGCTGTCCTAGTTCTTCAGCAGATGGAACGGAGCCACACCTTCCAGAAAGGTCCAGTTTGTCTCATCAGTCCCAGAAGATTTCCCCAAAAGTCTTGATGATCATCCAGATGTTTTTGGCTCTTTGGCTTCTTGTGGCTCAGCAGTGCTTCTGGTCTTGGACCTCTCCCATGGAGGCCATTTTTCCACTTTCTCTCTAATTGTTGACCTTAACTGAGGCAGTGAGTCCTGCAGAGCTTCACATGTTGTTCTGCTTCCTCTGGGACCTCCTGGATGAGTCCTTGTTAAATCTCTCAGTCATTTAGATGGGACTCACATTTTGATGCTAGATGTGCTTCCTTCCACCGCCTCCTTTTTTACCTCGGCTTTTTTACCTTCATTCCACTATTCACTTTACAGCATTTTAGGATTCTACATTTCACACTAAAGACAGCTGACCACATGGACAATTGGCATTTTCTGCTTCACTTTCATGTGGCAAACCTTTCCAAATGTGCTAAAATTGAAGCTTTTGGCCTCTTTTAATGTTTGCTGTTAAAATGACTGCTATGCTGCTTGAGGCTAGTGTCTGGTGTTCTGGATTAAACCATTGCCTTTCTCCTTGATCTGACTTTCTAGCTTTATTCATGTGGATCTGTCTGCTGATTTCTCCATGGATGTCTAGTTTTTACAGGAACCAACAATCTACTAATCTGCTCAGCTGCTCAGTGCAACTGGAACTGACTCCTTTTTTCTCTTCTCTCTGACTTTAGAGGCAAAAGTGCAGATGAGTGTCTCTCCCAGCTTCACCTGCTGCTTCCTGTCAGACAGGAAGTCTGTGATCCACCTGCAGGTGGAGTCGGGTACATTCAGCTGGGAGAGCTTCTCCTGAAGCAGAGCTGGGATGATGGTGTCTGCAGCCTGTGCCCAAAATAAAGCAGTTAATTTTTTACCTTAAGTGGAGGTCAGCGTGGTTCTGGCCAGCCAGGCCACTAATGGACCGAGCTGCAGGACTACAGGGTAGCAAACACTCCCTACATGCTACCATCTCAGACCTGCTATGGTAGATTGGACAGTTCCAGATTTAGTAAGGCTATGAAAAAGACAGCCTGACCTTTTACTGATGCCAAGTTTGAATCCTGTTTGTATTAACAACAGAACATCTTCCTAACAATGTCAATGGAAAAGGAGCAGATGGTGCTGGGGGAGCCTTAAAAAGAGCAGCTGACAAGATGGTGGCAAAAGGCCGTGACATCCCAGATGCAGAAGAGTTATTCAGGACCTTGTCTGAAGCAAACACAAGAGTTAAACTCTTCTTTGTGAAAAGATGTTGAAGAAGCAATGGAGAAATGCCAAAGATAGCGGCTGTTCCTGGAACCATGAGAATCCAGCAGCTCATTACTCTGGCTCCAGGAGAACTGATGCTTCTGGATGCAAGTTGCATGAGTTCAACACGTCAGCAGTTTATCTGCAAGTGCTTCAACAGCCAGTGTTTCAGTTTCAGACAGAAGATGGAAATGGCTGCATCACAGCCAGCTGCTGAGGGAAATACAGGAAAACAAAGCAGTGGCAAAGTTCACAGCTGATTGGTAAATGCTGTATTCTCACATATGATGATGATTTGTATCCAGGTATCATTCTAAACATACAAGAGACACATGTCCAGGTCAAATGTATGCATGGTATTGGGTCAAAGCGCTTCTTCTGGCCATATCAGGATGATCTTCACTGGTACCTGTTTGATGAAGTCCTTGAACTTATTCCACCCCCACAAACGTTCCAAAGCGCCATGTGGAAGTCTTTAAAGAGGTGTGGAACCCACTCACAATATGAACTTAATGAAACAAAAGGCACATTCATGCATATATACAGACACACACACTGATACAGGAACACATGCAAAATCACTTTAACATGGACACAAACACTGATACAGACACATTAAAATCCTTCACTGTCTGATCATTGTTGTTATTAATATTAATATATCAAATTACAAGTGTGACTGTATGTTAGGAATTAGGAAGAGGTTACTTTTAGCACATCTCCCATGAGACTTTGTTATACCTACACACACACACAGTTCACATTATGTTGCATTTAATCATTTCACTTAATGTTTTACTGTTGGTAATATGCTGTTTTTTTACTTTAGATTAATAAAGCTCAATTCAACAGCAATTTATATCTGGTGTCCTTGCTATGGTTCCAAATTAAATACAGTATAATGCCAACGGAAAGTGCTGTACATTGAAGTAAATATGTAAAATTGTATTTGTCCCTTTAACCCCGTTACCATCTTCAACCCTGTTATGCTGTTCTCAACCCCGTCACACCTACAATTTCATTAAAAAAAATAAATTTAAATGTTGAAAAAATTATTGTCTGGAGACTTTTATCCAAGATATTAAAAGCTATGATATAAAATTTATTTTGATTACAATTCTTAGGTTAAAAAACAATTTTGATGAAAAATGACAAGAGTGCTTTCCCAGATTAGTCACATTTCAGGAAATAAGAGGACACAAATGTGTGATTTTATGTCATCTTTCAGTTTAAAATGATTGAATTAGTATGGGGGACATTTGATCTATGTGAAAATGTTGATTTCTATCCCAATTTATTTTATGATAATATTCAGAGAGCCTTTCAAGTTTCCATAACAGAGTTGAGGAATTCGAGTGACAACATCTGGAAATGATGATCAAAACTAAGAGGAAACTAATGCCTGAGATGAAAGAAAGTTGTTTTTTTTCCTGAAAGTTAAACATCTCCCTAATGTAATAAGATATACATAGAAACAATACTTTTGGGTGCAAAACGTGAAAATACCAGTGTCCAATTTTACCGATTCTGATATAATGACTCAAAAACACTACAAAAATAAGCAAAATAATTTATTTTATCAGATATTAAGAAGAAAAATATTTAAATTAAAGCAAAGAGGCAACCTTGACATAATTATCTTTCGTTTTACAAACAAGTTGATTGTCGGGACTTTGATGCAATCAACTGGTTTCCTTATATAGGACATTTTGACCAATCTGTATAATCTGACCCAATCTGTATAGTATGATTGAACTTGATTTTGTAAAGTGCCTTGAGATGACATGTTTCATGATTTGGCGCTATATAAAGAAAATTGAATTGAATTGAATTGAATTGAATTGAATTGAATTAGAAATCCTGAGAATCCGCCTCTGGCATCCTGGTGCTGTTTGCAGAATGACCGCACCAAGATGGCGGCCGTTTTTTATGTGCCTCTTCCCCAACGCGCAGCCACGTTGATCTCTTCCGGGTTCTTTGTCCTTGTTCTGCTGTGAGGCCAGAAGCGGGAGTGTTGGTGAGGCTGAAAGAGAGCAGCAGCTGCTGCAGGTGATGAAGTCTGGAAAGAAGTCCAGCAGCTGGAGGCACAGCGGAGAAACTGGAGGGAAGCAGGAGCTCAAAGAGCGGCAGGACGCAGCAGAGGAGACACCAATGATGGGGGATGTTTTCCAGCCCAGAGTTCTGCTGCACCCATCAGGTTTGGAGATTTCCTTCTTCATGCTAACTGTGTGGATGGAGCTAAAGTTTAGGAGCCGTTTTCAGCAGCTGATGGATTCCTCCTCTTCATCACAACTCGTTGCAGGCTTTCCCCCAGAAAACTGGCTAAGCCTGCAGCTCTGCATATGAGGTGCTAATGCTAGCTTAGCTTGTAGCATAGGAGGTGCTAATGCTAGCTTAGCATGTAGCAACGTTCAGTATCAAGAGTTTCTTTGTGCTTGAAAAAATGCCCCCAAAAAACCGTTTTTGGTTTATCTTGTTTAGAAAGAGGGTCGCATGTTTTCTTCTGGCTGTTCACTATGGAGGACCAATCCTGCCAACATTTAGAATGTATAAAGAAATAAATCAATGACTCACTTAATTAAATACTGAGCCAAAGGTAGCTAATAATATAAAACTGTGTGTCATTAAATGCAACAAAACAATAACAAGACATAACTGTTCAATTAATCAGCTACAAATATTTATTCATATAACAAATATATACTTATAAATCAATGTTTAACTGTCATATTTTATCCAATTTAGCCATTATTAAACGTTTTAAAGAAATAATTACAATAAATTCCCACAACAGAATGACCCTCAAGTTACCGGTGATCATTTCTAGGGTGAAACTGTCAGTTCCTGAGGTTCAGTTTTCTCTTCACTGCTGATCAAATTTTTTTCTCTAAACTGAATCTTTCCCATGGTTGTAACATTGTAAAGATCTAGTTGTTGATAAAGCATGTAATGTGTTTCAGTGTTGGCTGCAGATGTTAAAGAAGAGGCTCCTGAGGAACAGAGTCCTGAGGGGGAGCAGCAGGAGTCAGAGCCCCTCCACATAAAGGAGGAACAGGAGGAACCCGGGGCCCGTCAGGAAGGAGAGCAGCTCCTTGTGAAGGAGGAGACTGATAGCAGCTTTCCATTAACTGCTGCTCCTATCAACAGTAAGGATTGCTTTACTTTGTTTCTGGGTCCTGTGTTGCAGCTAAAGGCCAAAACTCTCTGGATTCATCAGACAAAATATCTGAGCTAGAAGTTTTTCCTGTAACTGGTGGGTTGGCAGTTTGAAGCCCCACACCGATCCTCTGTCGTTGTGTCCTTGAGCAAGACACTCCACCTGCTTTGGTTGCTGGTGGTAGTCAGAGGACCCGGTGGCGCCGGTTGTCTGGCAGCCTTGATTCTGTCAGTTTTTTACGTGTCCTGTCTGGTTGTGGAGCACCAAGAATTGCTGTCTTGATGCCAAGGAGAGGCCAACAGGTTTACTTTCACAAGTGGAGCATTACTGCTTTCACTATAGTGCTCTGTGAGATACCTTTGATAAAAAGTTTATTAGGGGTTATTTTGGGCTTATTTCACATTCAATGGACACAAACTGAAAAGTGGAACAGAAAAAAATATTCAAATAATTTTTATTGATTTCTAAGATTCAAAAACAGCCTAAAGAACATAATAAATAGGGTAATACAATCCCAACAGCACGTGCTGACAGATGAGATTCAGCTATCAGGTTCAACAAAGAGGCAAAAAGGAGAGGCTGGGTAAGATGTTACTCTTAAGAGTTCTATTTCATCCCTCCTGACCGCCAGAGGCGGTGCTGAAAGCACTGAATGTTCCCTTCGGGCATGCGCAGTTCGAGTAATTATACCAACAGAGTCACACCTGTGACGCCGGATGACCACTCGGAGGCTATATAGCCTGCTGTCATCCTTGGCTCTGTTCCTTTTTTCTTCTCGCAAGCGGTTCGCTAACTTCCCCGTTGTGTGACGCCCCAACGCGCGGAGTTGCGGTTTTTCCTCCGCCCTCCCAGGGCTGCAACGGGTTGATTGTGGAAGTTCTTTGGAAGGTAAGTAAGCTGTTTGTTGGTGACGGTAGCGTTCGCGCCCCCTCTCCCAGCTCACGGCTTTTCGTTACCCTGTTACCTACAGCTGGGGCTGTTGATTGTGTACGGCTAATGTTGTTAGCCCATTTCGGTTTACCAGTTTATACCTGGTGACGGCAGCGTGTTCGCCCCCTCTCCCAGTGTGACTAATAAGTTAATTTACCGAGGTCTAAAGACGACTAACGTTGTTAGTTATTTGGTTTATCAGTTTATACCGGTGACGGTAGCGTGTTCGCTCCCTCTCCCAGTGCGACCAAAATCATTTACCGAAGTTGTGTACGGCTAATGTTGTTAGCCCATTTCGGTTTACCAGTTTATACCTGGTGACGGCAGCGTGTCCGCCCCCTCTCCCAGTTTGACTAATAAGTTGATTTACCGAGGTCAAAAAAAAAAAACGACTAACGTTGTTAGTTCCTTCTGGTTTACCAGTTTATACCTGGTGACGGCAGCGTGTTCGCCCCCTCTCCCAGTGTGACTAACTGATTTACTCAAGTGCGAAGTACGGCTAACGTTGTTAGCGCCTTTGATTTATTGGTTTTATACCTGGTGACAGTAGCGTGTTCGCCCCCTCTCCCAATATCAGCCTCCTTGTGTTTGCAGCCTATTTCTTGGCTCTGCCATAACTGGTGACGGCTGCGTTCGCGCCCCCTCTCCCGATTTTAGCGCATTTTCATTTAATTGGGTTGAGCCTTGCCGACCTTAGACATGGATGGCTTCCATAGCTGCAGGGATTGTGGGGCTGCCCTCCAGGCAGAGGATGGCCACGACCTGTGCCCTACCTGCCTTGGACATGAGCACCTTGTGGAGGCGTTGTCCGAGAACCCCTGCATGAATTGCAGTTTTATGCCACATGCAGTGAGGGTGGCCCGGTTGGCACAGTTGTGCCCCCAGGAGGGTTCTGACCTTCCGCCCTCTGGACAGGTGGATCCCCCCAGGCGTTCTAAGCGCCGTGGTGGGTCTGCGGTCTCAGCACCCCCTCCTCGGAGGAGACGGGCCAAACTTGACCAGGGCCTGGCCACAAGGGTGGAACAGTTGTCAGCGGAGTTGGCAGAGATGAAGTCCTTGCTGCAGACACATCGGTCTGATACCTCTCTTCCAGTGGCTGGGCTCTCCTCCCCACCCATGCCTGAACTAGTTGCGGAGGAGGACGTCATATCTCTGGCTGCCTCTGCTTCTCATTTCAGAGATGAGGAGGAGGCAGGGTCCTCTCAAGCCTCTGACAATGGGTCGTTTTCATCCCGGAGTGCAGTTGGGGAGGCCAGTGACAGTTCCATGCGGGATGTCATGTCCATGGCCCTGAAGCAGCTGCAGCTAGAACTCCCGCAAGGAGAGGTGTCCGACTCCGGGAGTGCCTTTTTCAGGCGCGGACGGGCCCCTACTCCATTTTCTGTACCTCCATCAGAGGAGTACCTTAAGGAGTTGCACGCTTGCTGGCGGGACCCGAGAGCGTTATCACGGCTCTCCTCAGACGGTCGGGTGTTGGCTGCCATGCACGAGTCGGTGAAAGCCGGCCTGGACCGTATGCCAGCAGTTGAACCAGCTGTTGCTTCACTGATTGTGTCACCAGATGAGGCCCTACGTCCTGAGGTCAGGTGCCCACGGACTCAATGCCTGGTTACAGATGACCTCTTGTGTAAGGCATACAATGCAGGAGCGCGTGCGGGACGTCTCGGCAACTCCCTGGCGCACCTCATGTTCGCCCTCTCTACATCCGTTCAGGACGCTGGTGGTGCAGCTGCAGCGGTTGGCTTTAGTGATGCAGCGTTGCAGGCCTTTGCGCTGATGACCAGAGAGCTCGGTCGAGTCATGTCATTCCTTGTCCAAGCTCGTAGACAGGTCTGGCTTGCACAGTCTCCTCTCACGGAGGCTTGCCGTAGGACCCTCAGGGGTGTCCCGGTCGTGCCAGGGGAGTTGTTTGGGTCAGCTGCCCTGGAGGCACTGGAGCGGACTATTCAGGCGCGTCAGACCAGCCAGCAGCTTTCTGGCCTTCGCAGGAGCGTACCCCCCTTTCCTCAGCGTTCAGGGCGCCCTGCTACTACACCCAGCGTTCGGCCACGGCCTCAGACTGGTGATGGATCTGGTGGTCCCTATCCCCGTGATCTGCGGCAGAGACCCAGCAGGGACTTTCGTAGGCCAGTCGGCCGCCCAGCTAGACCGACCCGGGCCTCAGATCCTGGACGTCCTCCCCCCAGGGCTCCCAGAGGCCGAGGGGATGGAAGATGACGCCACCGGGCCAGCCGTCGGACATTTTTCCCATCAGCAGCTACGTTTCTGGGCTGCTCACTCTGTGGATCCATGGGTGGTTGCCACCCTAACCCATGGCTACAGACTCCAGTTCCGACGGCGGCCCCCTCTCTCACGCCGGGTCAAAATGACCATTATCACCGACCCGGTGAAATCCTTGGCACTAGACCAGGAGCTTTCCGCCCTCCTAGCCAAGGGAGCAATCGAGGCTGTGGATCCTCTGCGGCAACCCAGAGGCTACTATTCCACGTACTTCCTCGTGGCAAAGAAGACTGGCGGTTTTCGCCCCGTTCTAGATTTAAGGGGACTCAATCAGTACCTGAAAGTCCTTCCATTCCACATGCTCACCACAGCAGAGGTCCTTCAGACTGTCGTGGCAGGGGATTGGTTTGCGTCAGTAGATCTGACAGATGCCTACTTCCATGTACCTATTGCGGCAGAACATCGCCGCTTTCTCAGGTTTGCTTATCAGGGTCGCCATTGGCAATTCCGGGTGCTCCCATTCGGGCTCTCCCTTTCCCCGAGGGTGTTTACTCGTTGCGTGAAAGCGGCCCTCTCTCCTCTGCAGGCCTCCGGAGTAAGGATTCTGCCATACCTGGACGACTGGCTTCTCTGTGCTCCCACTCAGGTAGCTGCCTCTCGGGATACGTCCCGGCTTCTTCTACAGGTGTCACGGTTGGGCCTCAAAGTCAACCTTGCAAAGAGTTGTCTGGTTCCATCTCAGACAACCACCTTTCTTGGGATGCATCTGGACTCCACTACCATGAAGGCCCGTCCGTCTGTTCGCAGGGTGGACGACATACTCCAGTTTGTCGGTCGATTCAGGCTGGGCAGGCAGTTTCCTTACAGCATCTTCCTGCGAATGCTGGGCAAACTGACATCGGTCACTCGTGTCGTGCCCTTGGGTTTGCTCCTTCTGCGCCCTTTGCAGCGGTGGCTCAACAGCTTTCACCTAGATGCCAGGCTGCACAGACGTCATAGGCTCATGGTGACGAGGCTGTGCCTCCGTGCCCTAGCTCATTGGCAGGACAGGACCCTCTTGTCCTGTGGCGTTCCAATGGGGTTAGTGGTGTCTCGAAGGGAAGTGGTCACCACGGATGCCAGCCCCAAGGGCTGGGGCGCCGTGTGGCAACACAGAGCGGTTCGGGGTCTCTGGGGACCAAGGGAGCGCACCGAGCACATAAACGTGCTGGAGCTGCGGGCTGTGCACATGGCCCTCAGGTGCCTTCTGCCCCACCTAGAAGGACGGCATGTGTTGGTTCGAACGGACAACACCTCTGTTGTTTACCATATCAACCACCAGGGAGGCACCAGGTCAGCACGTCTCCTGGAGGTGTCCAGGGATCTCCTGGAATGGGCGTTTCCCCGTCTGTCCACCCTGCGTGCAGCATATCTACCAGGGCGGCAGAACCAGGTTGCAGACTCTCTATCCCGCCAGGCACCTGCTCCGGGAGAGTGGTCTCTTCACCGCGACGTAGTGCGCAAGATCTGGAACCTCTTTGGCCAGGCAGAGGTAGATCTGTTTGCCACAGAGGAGTCAACCCAGTGCCCCCTATGGTATTCCCTGACAGGGGTCGGGGGCGCACTGGGCCAGGATGCGCTGGCTCATCCATGGCCACAGGTTCTCCTGTATGCCTTTCCACCCCTCTCGCTGGTTTGGCCTACTCTACGGAGGGTTCTCGAGGGAGGCCACAGGGTGTTGCTGGTAGCTCCGTTCTGGCCAGCACGCCCGTGGTTCCCGCTGCTTCGCAGTCTGTGTCTCAGTACTCCATGGCGTCTTCCAACAAGGAGGGACCTGCTGTCTCAGTTGGAGGGACAGATATGGCACCCCAACCCTCAACGTCTCCAGCTGTGGGCCTGGCCCCTGGGAGGCTGACTGGGTGTTCAGAACCTGTCAGACACACCATTTTGAGTGCTAGGGCGCCCTCCACTAGGCTGCAGTATGACAACAGATGGCGTCTTTTTTCTCAGTGGTGCTCTGCCCACAATGAGAATCCGGTTACCTGCTCGGTGCCCACAATTCTGGAGTTCCTCCAGTCTCTCCTTGATAAGGGCCGCTCTCCTTCGACCCTTAAGGTGTATGTTGCGGCAATTTCATGTCGTCACCTACCTGTCAACGACCGTACAGTAGGGCGCCATGATCTGGTCTCTCTTTTTCTGCGCGGTGCTCGTAGGTTACGCCCGCTGCCGGCTCCACGAGTGCCCGATTGGGACCTACCATTGGTTCTTGCGGCCCTGTGCCATCCTCCATTCGAGCCTTTGGCACAAGCGGACCTCAAGTGGCTTTCTTGCAAGACCGCCTTTCTGTTGGCTATCGTGTTGGCTAAGAGAGTCAGTGAGTTACATGCTCTCTCTGTCAGCCCTACATGTATCAGGTGGGCTTCAGATGACTCCGGTGTTACCCTGTGGCCTAATACTGCATTTGTGCCTAAGGTGTTGTCTCCTTTTCACCGTAACGAGCCATTGCAGTTGGCTCGGTTTCAGCCCCAGTCAGGTGCAACCGAGGGGTCTGAGTTATTGTGCCCAGTAAGGGCATTGGAAGCATATATTTCTGCCACCGCAAGTCTAAGACGCTCAGACCAGCTTTTTTTGTGTTATGGAGGTCCGAGGTTAGGCTACCCTCTTTCCAAGCAGCGTCTGTCTCATTGGATAGTGAGTGCCATCTGCCACGCCTACGCTGTAGGTCGCCGCTCCCTGCCAGTCAGGGTGAGGGCACATTCCACCAGGAGCGTCTCTGCTTCCTGGGCGGCTTTGAGAGGGGTCCCTCTTGAAGCAATATGTGCTGCTGCATCATGGGCTTCCCCGACCACCTTCACGAGGTTCTACAACGTCAATGTGACTGTCCCTCATCCACTGGGTCAGGTCCTTTTACAAGGTTCTGCTGGGCCCTCTCAGTGAGGTATGTGCTCAGGATTCCTTGTGACATAGTTGGCATTAGTCATTCAGTGCTTTCAGCACCGCCTCTGGCGGTCAGGAGGGATGAAATAGAACGAAAGTTACGTATGTAACTACGGTTCTATGAATCCCGGATGACCGCCAGAGCTTCTCTGTCACTCAGAATCCTTGCTTCTGCGAGAAGATTCTGTAGGAACAGAGCCAAGGATGACAGCAGGCTATATAGCCTCCGAGTGGTCATCCGGCGTCACAGGTGTGACTCTGTTGGTATAATTACTCGAACTGCGCATGCCCGAAGGGAACATTCAGTGCTTTCAGCACCGCCTCTGGCGGTCATCCGGGATTCATAGAACCGTAGTTACATACGTAACTTTCGAATTAAGTCCCAAAATATGAAAAAAATGGCTGCCAGGTTACTCTAAATCTATGAACAGAGTCGCTGACAGTATGTTTCAAGCTTTAGATGGTTCATAACATCTTCCATCCACCGTTTGTTTGGAGGGGCAGCTTTTTTCCAGCTGAGCAATATAACCTTCATCGTGTCTTAAGTCCCAAAACGATAAGAAAGGGTTAAAACAGGATAAACCGTGTTAGAAATTATTTTCAACCTTATCGTATGCTGGGGCATGATGAGTTTGGGGTTGCTTTTGGATTTTTGTTAAACACACGTCAAAGTCTGTGAGAAAATCTCTGCAGATACTTTCAAGGTTTTCCTTGGTGATCACTTCTCTGGAATGGCTCCACCTTTTACCAATGTTACCTTTTGGTTTTGCATTGTGATAAGGTTGATATTTATCTGACTCTTTAGGCATTCGCTGCAGCCTGTCTCCACACTTTTCAGTCTGCTGGATCACTGGAGAACTGAATTTATGTCTTTTCTTAGGCCTTTTTCCTGTTTGAAGGTCTAAGTCTCTAAACTTGCTTTGTTTTCTGTCTAAATGCCAACAAGTGCTCCAAAGAAACTGAGCATATCTGCGCGTCTCCAGCATGGAAAAGTTATTTCCCCTGTGTTTTATGAAATCTTTATTCAGGTTTGGGAGAGATCGGCGACACACAAATAAAAACACAAACACTGCGTCTGCTAGAATAATAATGCCCACATTTATTATTCCCCACAGAATACAGCAAAACAGCAAGCACTATTTCTGCTAGAATAATTATGTCCTTTATTATTCCCCACAGAATATAGCAAAGTAGCAACCATCAATGCCGACAAGCTTTCAAACAGGCGTGATGTTCAACAGATTCTCAGAATCAGCTCTTACCATGGTTAGGACTGGGAAGCCGGGTCAGTCCGGACATCAAAGCGGCCGGGCGTCCACAAACCCACGGCAGACTTTGTCGACTGAGGGCGGTAACCTCCTTTAAATACCCATAAACAAAGTGTCAGATGGGGGCGAGAATGGCCAGTTCTCTCTCCCAGCTGATCTGTTCGTCCCGTTTCCAAACATTTTTCCAAAACAGAAACCGTTCCCAGCATTTTAGCACTGTGTGAAGCAAAATAACATTGCGAAATACAGCAAAACAAAATAAGCAATAAAGAAATTGAATCAGTCTTTCCCACAACACATAGTCATAAGTTCCCACCACAAGTTAAAACAAATTATAACACATGTTGTTCTCAGTTGTATGTGAGAAACATAACGGGTAAAACTCAGTGCAAGAGCATATATGTTGCGCTTAGTTTATGTGAACTCACCAGTTGTTCCCATAATATAAGGGAAACAAGTTATATAAAGAAGCTAAACAAGTTATATAACTAAACAATTTTCCCAAAATACATTGTCCAAGAACAAAAATAATTCTTTAGTATATCACCTTGCAATGCACGGTCAGATAATATCATATAATATCGTAGACTTTCATGTAGATCATGAAGGAACAAAGACTTAAAAAGTGGGTCCTCTTCAGGAGAATTACATCCTTGAGAATAAAGGTTCCACGCCTGATCACTGCCACCTGCCACCGAGTCAGTCAAGTCAGACTCAGTCCACCTGTCAACCTGCTTACACAATCCCTCCTCAGTCTGTTCATCCCCGCCGGAACGTCTTCTCCCTTCATTCTACCTTTCACCAGCCTTCTTCCTTGTCTTTCGTCCCTCGCCGTTTGCCTCGCCGTCTCCTTCGCCTCACGTCTGCCTGCTCCTGCCATCATCTCCCACCTGCTCCAGTCTGGGTCAGTTCCTTCCCCACCAACCATCGCCTTTAATAAACTGTTGAAAACCAAACTCTGTGTGCGGCTGAATTCTGGTTCACCAATCTCAGTACCTGACAGTTTATTACGACCCATTTAGATCACTATTCTACTTCTGCTATTTCAAAACACTGTTGCACGACATTTAACTGATGCAAAGAAATGAGAACTTATCACTTCTGTTTAGATATCTGTACATTGGGTTCCAGTTGATTTCCAAGTTGGTTTTAAAGTTATTTTATTTGTTTTTAAGTGTTCACATGGTCATGCCCTCAGTATCTGACCTGATTCAAACATATGCTCCGTCACACTCCTTCAGGCTGGCAGTGTAGTTACTGTCAGTTATCCCAAAGCCTAAGAGCAAGTTGAGAGGTAAATAACGTTTTCAGACCTAGCCTCCTAGCCTTCTTCTCTTCTCTGGTGTCTGGACATTAGCATTTGAGGCCATTCCAACCCTGCTGGAGGAGGAATGAACTGCGGTGTGACCCAAACCATTTTTTAGGATGGGATAAGGGCAGTCGCCATGATTGTCAAGGTGGATTATACCATCAATATCCCTGGCTTTGAAGTAGCTTGTGGTTTTTGTCTGGGTGGTGTTTTGTGTTTTATTGTCCACTAATTGTTATCGAGTTGAACTGCTCGTTGTATCGCTATATTGATTGTAGGACATATAAGTTTTCTGTTGTTTTATTCTGTGTTTTACTCTGCTGCATGTTCTGTAAATGAAATGGTGTAAACTAAATCATCCAACAATCCATGTTACGTGGCAGGTTATGAAGCAAAAGAACATGAAAAATGCCAAAACATTTTTTTATCTCATTAAATTACCTAAATGTCTTTATTAAAATGTGCCTCAGTTCAGGCTGAAATCAAAACACTTTCTAATGTGCATAATGTGTTTCAATGTTTCCTGCAGATGTTCAGCAGAAGCCGATTGTTAAAGAAGAAGCTTCTTTAGACCACAGACCTCCTGATGACCTGCATGACCCAAAGCCCCCCCACATCAAGGAGGAACAGGAGGGAGTCTACATCAGTCTGCCAGGAGAGCAGCTCAATGGGAAGGAGGTGATTAATGCCATCAGGTTTCCAGTCTCTGCTCCTCCCAAAAAGAGTCTGGATGATGAACAGTCTCTGCTGCTCTCACAGCTTTATCCAGACCAGATTAAAGGCAGAGAGCTTCCAGAAGAGAATGATGGAGAAGAATCCATCAGGATACAAGATCATGGAGATGCTTCCACTTCTTCAGAGGCTGAAGACACTGAGGAGGATGAAGAGGACAGTGATGTAGAACACGTTCTGTCTGAGCTGAAGCACTTGTCAGACTCTGGATATAAGAAATGTTCTACAAAGAAGAAAAATGTGGACTCAGGAAGGAAAGTCCAGAGAGGAGTGAAGCTTAGCTGTGAAGACTGTGGCAAAACATTTATTAGAAAATATAATTTAAACAAACACATGAGAATCCACACAGGAGAGAAGCCCTTCTGTTGTGATCTATGTGGACAAAGATTTAGCCTAAAAGCAAATTTAAACACACACATGAGAATCCACACAGGAGAGAAGCCCTTCTGTTGTGATCTATGTGGACAAAGATTTAGCCTAAAATATCATGTAAACAGACACATGATAATCCACACAGGACAGAAGCCTTTCTGTTGTGATCTATGTGGACAAAGATTTAGCCGAAAATCAGATTTAAACACACACATGAGAATCCACACAGGACAGAAGCCTTTCTGCTGTAATCTATGTGGAAAAAGATTTAGGCAAAAATCTAATTTAAACACACACATGAGAATCCACACAGAAGAGAAGCCTTTCTGCTGTGATCTATGTGGACAAAGATTTAGCTTAAAATTTAATTTAAACACACATGTGAGAATCCACACAGGACAGAAGTCTTTCTGTTGTGATATATGTGGAAAAAGATTTAGCCAAAAATCACATTTAAACACACACGTGAGAATCCATACAGGACAGAAGCTTTTCTGTTGTGATATATGTGGAAAAAGATTTAGCCAAAAATCAACTTTAAACACACACATGAGAATCCACACAGGACAGAAGCCTTTCTGTTGTGATCTATGTGGACAAAGATTTAGCCGAAAATCAACTTTAAACACACACATGATAATCCACACAGGACAGAAACCTTTATGCTGTGATCTATGTGGACAAAGATTTATCCGAAAATTGGATTTAAACACACATGTGAGAATCCACACAGGACAGAAGTCTTTCTGTTGTGATATATGTGAAAAAAGATTTAGCCGAAAATCACATTTAAACATACACATGAGAATCCATACAGGACAAAAGCCTTTCTGTTGTGATATATGTGGACAAAGATTTAGCAGAAAATCAACTTTAAACACACACATGAGAATCCATACAGGACAGAAGCCTTTCTGTTGTGATATATGTGGACAAAGATTTAGCCGAAAATCAACTTTAAACACACACATGAGAATCCATACAGGATAGAGTGAATGCTGCTTGTCGGGACTTTGATGCAATCAACTGGGTTCCCTTATTTAGGACATTTTTGAACAATCTGTATAATCTGACCTAGTCGGTATAATATGATTAAATTTGACTTTGTAAAGTGCCTTGAGATCACATGTTTAATGAATTGGTGCTATATAAATAAAATTTAATTAAATTGAATTGACAGAAGCCTTTCTGTTGTGATCAATGCGGAAAAAGCCTAAAATCAAATTTAAATAGACACATGAGAATCCATACAGGAGGGAAAATGACTCTGCTATGAATGTTTACTCAAACTGCACAGTTGTTTGCTGTGAGATGTTTGGTTGTTGTCATTAAAGGCAACAGTCTTCACTTGCTAGTTTCAGCATTTCTCTAGTTGCTATTTTTTAGTTTTGTCTTAAAACATTTAAAATATATATTTTGTGTTTAATTTTTCAGACAGAGTTGTAGCACAGGTGTGTTCTTAGTGTACAGCAAACCTCAGAATTTATGTTGTAGTAACATGAATGTTTATCCTTGACAGATGAGTGACGTGCAGAGATGTAATGATGCAATCTTGCCCGGGTTTGATTTTAAGTTTCCAGTTTCAATTTGAATAGCTCATATAGCCAAAATGTTTCTTTTGTTTTAACATCTACCTTTTATCCTTGTGTTTGTAACTGTAATTGTTCATTAAGAGAGCTGAAATTACAAAAAACAATTACAAGACATTTGATGGAATCTTTTTTACTATTCAATGTTTTATTTTTATTTACTATGTTTATGCATTTATCATGTGTTATTTACTCATTACTATTGAAAGGGTCTTAAGGGTTGAGTTTATTCAGACATCAGAGTGTTTTTCAGAGGACTGATGATTCTCGTATGTTACAAAGTGAGGTCTGGTGCAAGAAACAGCCTCACCATAAATTTGCGAGTACTATCTAATCTGTGATGAATTGCACCCAGCCATCTGTGTGTTTTCCTTTTCCTGTTCAATGAATGCTCAACTGTTGAGGTTGTTCTGTATACTTAAAACTGCTAGTTTATGATGTCAAAGGTCACACTAAACTAGGGCCCTCCCTTTTTGAGATAATAAAAAGTACAGCAGCAACAGAGTGGATTTCAGAACAGACAAGAAATGTAACGGAATTCATCTCTGCTGGTCTCCTTTCAATATTTAACCCTGTTGTCTCTCTTCTTTGTGTTGTTTAATGAATGTTGTAGGTGTTTGAACATGACAACAGTCATGAAAATTAACTAATAATTTTTACTTTTTTCACACTTATTTCATTATTTATCATAAATCCTTTTATGATCAAACATTATTTTCATCACTTGAACATGTATGTCTTCATATCAATGTAAACCTGTTCTGTAAATAGAATTTTATATAAATGTTACATTATGCCTGTTCAACACCTGAGATTATAATAAATTACATGGTTTACTTAAAGACTCATGTTACAGTAATGATCTGTTTTAGATTACCTACTTTAGAAACTACTAATTTAGCCCGATTACATATAAATGACAACGTCTTTTTATGTAGAGCTGTACTGTTTTATTTCAGAGTAGGGGTCCTGCTAAGGAAGACCTGAGACATGTTCATCTTTCAGAGGTAAAATTGTATTGACATTAAATTATTTACATTGTCTGCAGTGAGATTTAGCACAAGCCTGTGCTACAGTGCAGCTTCTCTTCTGTCAGTCTGCTCCAGGGCAGCTGTGGCTACTAACACAGCTCACCACCATCAGGGTGTGAATGTGTGCATGAATGGGTGAATAACTGACCAGTGTAAAGCGCTTTGGGGTCGTCAGACTTGATAAAGCTCTGGACCAGTGCGAGCCATTTACCAAGCCATACACACATTGCTATAGTCCTCAGGCATGCGCTCAGATAGAAACGTATCAACAGAGCTGCTTTTCATAAACGGAGGTAGAACAAGAAGGCACGTCAGAAACCAGCATAAGCTGTGCTCTGCAAAGGACTTCAACTGCAGTTTATAACACCAGAGGAGAAACAGCCCTCCAGAAACAAACAGCAGGGGTAGCGCTCAAAACCAACCAAATTTATGAAGCGGCAAAATACAAATTGGTTGAAAAACAGCACTTAAGGACTCAGATAAGCAGATTCCACACAGCCACACAGCA